>NC_088366.1:59055227-59072727 GCF_034508935.2 Berghia stephanieae | reverse complement strand
ATCCATTCATAAATCCGTCCATTCATCAATCCATCCTTTCATCTATCCATCCGTCAATTCATCTATCCATCCTTTCATCTATCCATCCGTCCACTCATCTATCCATCTATCCATCCGTCCACTTATCTATCAATCCGTCCATCCATCAATCCATCTATCCATCCATCCATCCATCTATCCATTCATAAATCCGTCCATTCATCCATCAATCCGTCCACCCATCCATACATTCATAAATCCGTCCACTCATCTATCCATCCGTCCATCCATCAATCCATTCATCTATCCATCCATTCATCTATCCATCCTTTCATCCATCCATCAATCCATTCATCCATCCATCCTTTGATCCATCCATCAATCCATTCATCCATCCATCCGTCCATCCATCTATCCATCCTTTCATCTATCCATCCATCCATCCATCCATCCATCCATCCATTCATCTATCCATCCATCCATCCATCCATCAATCCACCCAGTCTGCCCTGCATGAGATTGCAGGACCGACACATGAGATTAAACATGCCCACACATCTCTGGACATGCCTGCCAATGTCCCGTCCACAACTTCAGGCCGCAATGCTAAATCGTTCTATCTCACCGACCCTCATCGTAAACACACACACACACACACACACACGCACGCACGCACACACACACACACACACACACACACACACAGAGTCAATTCTGTCGTACTCTAGAAAAAAACCTATTTTAAAATTTGGCCAGAAAACGCGTCCTTCAAATATCGATCGATTTAAATGACCCCCATCTTACCCAACCAATAACAAACCAAACTTTCAGACATTCAGAGAAAGCCAAAAGGACTCTGCTGACCCGATGACGTCTTCGCCAAACAAGCAGCTTCGAATTGCGTCGTGGAACGTTCGCACCATGTATGAAGCAGGAGGAAGGCCACGAGGAACATGGAGAAGAATTAAAGAAGCTGATATACAGAGAAGTGGTAAGACCTGGAATTATGACAGACATTCAAAATGGTTCTTTTTTTTTTTTTCTTTAAAAGAAATCAATCAAATTATAAGCTTCACATTCAAAATGGCTCCATTTTTCCCCAACTAATAACAAAAGCCAAACTTATTCAAACTGGTTCTTTCTTTTTTGTTTTTTGTTTTTTTTTTTTTGTTTTTTTTTTTTGTTCTTTTTTTTTTTTCTTCTTTTTCTTTTCATCAAAATAAATCAATTTAAAGGTTTAAAATTTGTCTCAATTTTCCAACCCATCAAATATGTGACCCGTCGCCTCAAAACGGTATTAAGTCGGGATGATCCAAGTGCTGAGATAAGAATCTTTGACCAAAAACATCAGACTTGGGTTGAGTCCATGTATGGATTATGGAACAAAATATATAGAATTTTAAAGTGCTGAAAATCGACATTTCATTTTCTTGACCAGTTAAGCTTAAAACTGACCTTTCAGCATCTTGTTCATCCTGACATAATACTGTTTTGAGGCAAAGGGTCACATATCATCAAACTAGATAGACCTAGATCCATTATTTCAACCAAAAACATCAGCCTCACATTAAAAAATGACTCACTTTTTTCGCTAGAACGCGACGTAAAGATTTTGTATCTATCTAGATATCTAGATATATATCATTTTTAAAAGAAATAAAAGTGAATAAGTGTGAGCAGGCACACTGGTGTGAGATAAATATCTGAAAGCGGAGCAATGATAATAATATATTCCATTATCTTTTTCTCCTCTAACTCCCCTACATTATAATAACATTACTACATTGTGCAATTCTCTTTTCAGATTTCGATCTTGTAACCACGCCTGCCGTACCGTACCTTAATTTTTCACTTTCACACTTTTTCACATTATTAAATTATCTCTTACATTTTTTTCTACCTCCTTTATTATTATTTCTTTTTTTTTTTTCATGTGGGGTTAGCCCGATAGCTCAGTTGGTAAGGCACTCACTTCACACGAAAATGGACCAAGATCGATCCCAGATGCAATCAAAAACAAAAAAATAATAAAACAAAATTCTGACTCCCTTTCCAACCAACAGTGACTGAGGTATCTGGCTCTGTTAGATCTGGGGGGGGGGGGGGGGGGGGGGGGGGGGCAGTACTATTAACAATTTTTTTTAAAAAATTGTATACTATCATCATCATCATCATTGCCTTTTTCACCCTGGGTGAGGGTATAGGCCACAGACAAACAGTTTCCATCCTTCTCTATCATCATCATCATCATCATTGCTTTTTTCACCCTGGGTCAGGGTATAGGCCACAGACAAACAGTTTCCATCCTTCTCTATCATCATCATCATCATCATCATCATCATTGCCTTTTTCACCCTGGGTCAGGGTATAGGCCACAGACAAACAGTTTCCATCCTTCTCTATCATCATCATCATCATCATCATCATCATCATTGCCTTTTTCACCCTGGGTCAGGGTATAGGCCACAGACAAACAGTTTCCATCCTTCTCTATCATCATCATCATCATCATCATCATCATCATCATCATCATCATCATCATCATTGCCTTTTTCACCCTGGGTCAGGGTATAGGCCACAGACAAACAGTTTCCATCCTTCTCTATCATCATCATCATCATCATCATCATCATCATCATCATCATCATCATCATCATTGCCTTTTTCACCCTGGGTCAGGGTATAGGCCACAGACAAACAGTTTCCATCCTTCTCTATCATCATCATCATCATCATCATCATCATCATCATTGCCTTTTTCACCCTGGGTCAGGGTATAGGCCACAGACAAACAGTTTCCATCCTTCTCTATCATCATCATCATCATCATCATCATCATCATCATCATCATCATCATCATTGCCTTTTTCACCCTGGGTCAGGGTATAGGCCACAGACAAACAGTTTCCATCCTTCTCTATCCTGAGCTAACTTTTTTTATCTCATTCCAGGTCTTACCGCTTCTCTGTATATCAGCTTCTCCATGTTCCCCGTGGCCTTCCCCTTGACCTTCTGCCCTGAGGGTTCCAGTCCAATACTTTCTTTGTTATAGTGGAGTCATTCTTTCTAAGCGTGTGTTCAATCCACCTCCACTATTGTTCTTGTTATTCTTGGCTGACGAGTGGTTTTGATCCCAAAACGATTCGAGTTTGGCATTATATTATTATGTTCTTTTCCCAAACAGAATATTTATTATTATAGCGCCAAGATAGACTGAACCGGCACTCAGATTGTAAATTGATTCTGTCAATGAAAAAGTCCAACCGGCAAAGGGAGTTAAATCGGATTTCCTCTAATTTGCCCATTGCTCGCCGTCCTGCCCTGCCCTGCCCCGTCCCCTCACTCCCATGCTTTTATTCATCATTCCGGTCAGCGCCAGACATAGTTACTCCCCTTGATTTTCTGGAATAATTATCGTATGCATGAGATGAACAGTCGAAGCCTCGTCTTGTTGTAGGCCTAATCCCATCCCACCCCCTATCCTCTCTGCTCTCTCTCTCTCTCTCTCTCTCTCTCTCTCTCTCTCTCTCTCTTTCTCTCTCGCTCTCTCTCTCTATCTATCTATCTATCTCTTTCTCTCTCTCTCTCTCTCGCTCTCTCTCTCTGTCTCTCTCTCTATATATATCTATCTCTATCCATCCATCTATCTATCTCACTCCCTACCTATCTCTCTCTCTCTCTATCTATCTTCCTGCCTCTGCTCTCTCTATCTATCTATCTATCTATCTATCTATCTATCTATCTATCTATCTATCTATCTATCTCTGTAACTCTATCTTTCTCTCTCTCTCTCTCTCTCTCTCTCTCTATCTATCTATCTATCTATCTATCTATCTCTATCTCTATCCATCCATCTATCTATCTCACTCCCTACCTATCTCTCTCTATATCTATCTCCCTGCCTCTGCTCTCTCTCTCTCTCTCTCTCTCTCTCTCTCTCTCTCTCTCTCTCTCGACTCATTCTCTCTCACCCCCCCCCCCCACCTCATCCCTTTCCAAATTCTTTTCTTTCCACATCACTCCCCTGTCTGACTCACCCAAATGATAGCAGCAAAGAGGCAAAAAAATAATCTTTCAAAAAATGAGCTGTTCCCGTTAAAGGGACGGACGGATGGACGGACGGACAAGTCCATTGGTGTTATCGAGATAAAACTTGCTACCTCTGCTATGGTTTAAGTGATAGAAAACGGTAGGGGCCACAGACTACTAGGAGCCAAGTCTAAAATGTACAAGTAAAAGTGTAGTTTAATATGTCTAAGTTGGTTTATCATCATAAACCTGGCCTTTTTTCTATTTTCCGTCCACAAATCAAGGTTAATCGAGCTCAGTCAAAGACATTCATATAGAGATTAAATCGCACAGCGTCCCTGGTTTCATAAAAAAGAAAATGGCGGCGCTCGACCACTTACTCGCCACTTTTGATGACGTTTTCCTACCTGTTGTCCTCTCTAGTCCTGTATTCTCTATGGTAGGGGCTACCTGAAGCCGGTGATCGTTAAATACTAACGAAAGAGTGAATGAAAATGATACTGCAACCACCATCGAGTACAGACGACGATACAAGTTATTTTTCATTATATTTTATTTGTTTTCCACGTTAATTGGTGTATTGTTATGCTGACGAATGGTTTGTACCCGAAACGTCCATTGTCTATTTTGTTCCCATGCGAAGCCTCTCCATTTTCACTCCTTCGTTGGTTAAAGTGATACTAACTGCTAGAAGATGTGGACTGTAAAAAGTAATAAACAAAAATGAATATAAGAGCTTTAAAACAGAACAAAATACTAAACACGGAACATTTCGAGCTCAAAACCCTCCTTCAGCCAACAACAAACAACAATTTTTTTTGTTTGTTTGTTGCTTAAGGTCTCTTCCAACACAATTGAGGTTATATGAGAGACCGCTGAAACAAAAAAAACAAGCAATCTAACAAAAATAGTACAAATGTAAATCAAAATCATAACCTAAAGATATCATAAGCTAAATTATAAATAACCAAGAACAAACAGGCAGAAGATTTACAGAAAAAAAAAATATCCCCTGTCAAAAATACAATCACAAACCAAAGAAGCAGGATAGGCTAGTAAAGAGAAGAAGAAACGACATCACTATCGGATCGTACACCCATGCGAACATCATAGGTATATGATTCAAGGATGATGCTCCCATCCAACCACCCGCCACTATCGGATCGTACACCCATGCGAACATCATAGGTATATGATTCAAGGATGATGCTCCCATCCAACCACCCGCCACTATCGGATCGTACACCCATGCGAACATCATAGGTATATGATTCAAGGATGATGCTCCCATCCAACCACCCGCCACTATCGGATCGTACACCCATGCGAACATCATAGGTATATGATTCAAGGATGATGCTCCCATCCAACCACCCGCCACTATCGGATCGTACACCCATGCGAACATCATAGGTATATGATTCAAGGATGATGCTCCCATCCAACCACCCGCCACTATCGGATCGTACACCCATGCGAACATCATAGGTATATGATTCAAGGATGATGCTCCCATCCAACCACCCGCCACTATCGGATCGTACACCCATGCGAACATCATAGGTATATGATTCAAGGATGATGCTCCCATCCAACCACCCGCCACTATCGGATCGTACACCATGCGAACATCATAGGTATATGATTCAAGGATGATGCTCCCATCCAACCACCCGCCACTATCGGATCGTACACCCATGCGAACATCATAGGTATATGATTCAAGGATGATGCTCCCATCCAACCACACGCCACTATCGGATCGTACACCCATGCGAACATCATAGTTATATGATTCAAGGATGATGCTCCCATCCAACCACCCGCAACAAACAAAAAAAAAACAATAAATACATAAATACATTACTATGTGGTCTAGTAATATGACACTCGCTTTCGGATAGGAAGGTCTTGGGTTCGAGCCTCGCGCTCGGCGCATAGTTGAGTCCTTGGAAAAGGCTCTTTCCTCACTTTGTCTCACCGTACTCAGGTGTAAAATGAGTACCTGGTCGTTAACAGCGCTGTGTTTGTCCGAAAAATTGTAATATCGCCTAACAGGCGTTATGTTCCGTCCTACATGTTAAATGTTGCTGTTGACCAGCGACCCTTGTAAAGCGCTTTGAGCACATTTAGTGGATACTGCGCTATATAAAGCTCAATTTAATTTATTTCGAAATTCGAAATTATAATTAAACATTTCTCTGTCGTCAATCAGGAATTTAGTAATGTATATATTATTATGTATTTATTGATTTTTGGTGTTGGCTGAAGAAGGGTTTTGAGCCCGAAACGTTTGGTGGATCAACTGATAACTGGGGAGAAATTGGATTCAGTAGTCTGATGTCACGCCGCCCGGCAACGGCGGCATCTTGGTTCTAAACAAAGAAAATCATTACTTTTTATTTTTCATGCTGGCTAGAACTTTTCATATGCCTTGTGATCTCATCTCATGTAGTTCCATATCTGAAGCAGACGTCGGAGGTCATCTTCCGCCAAGCTGATCTATCTCTTGCCAATTCTATTAAAGCAGCGCCACCTTTCTCAGCTTCATCTGTCCAAGTTCTTATCCCTTTCAAATACGTTATTCTTTGTCTTCCTCTTATTCTTTTTCCATTCATCTTTCCAGTCAAGGCGAGTATTTCCAAACCAGGGTGGCGGATAATGTGTCCTAAAAATTCCATTTGGCGTTTGATGATTTTTGTTATCAGTGATCTTTTTCTGTTTGCCATTTCTAAAATTTCTTCATTTCTTTTCCTTTCCATCCATGACACCCTCATCATTCTTCTGTAAAACCACATTTCCACTGCCTCCAGTCTTTTAACCATGGTCTTGTTTATGGTCCAGCTCTCACAACCATATAGCAGCACAGACAGTACATAGCAATCCAGGACTTTGATTTTTGTTTTCATGCTAATATTCCTGTTTTTCATAATTGTATGCAGCTGGTTGAATGCATTCTTCGCCATACCTATTCTTTTCTTTATTTCACAATCTGATTTTCCATTGGATGTTACATTGAAGCCTAAATATTTGAAACATTCAACTTGTTGTATTGTTTGTCCTCTGCTTGTTATTACACAGGCTGGTGGGTTATTATTTTTAGATACCGTCATACATTCTGTTTTAGATATATTCAGTTCCAGTCCCATATTTTCACTACTCCTGACTACAACATCCAGTAATTCTTGTAGTTCATGTTCAGATTCTGCCAGTAGAACCGTATCATCTGCATACCTCAGATTTGTTACATTCTTTCCTCCAATACACACCCCCTTCTTATGTTCGATATCTCTTAATATCATTTCACTATAGAGGTTGAATAAATCTGGAGACAAAACACACCCCTGCCTAACTCCTCTTCTAATAGGTGTAAAACTGCTTAGTTCGTTGTCAACACGCATTGCTGCTTCTTGTTCCCAGTACAAATTCCGTAATATTCTTAAATCTTTACCATCAATGTCCAAGGATGATAGAATTTTGAATAGTTTTTCGTGTTGTACTTTATCAAAGGCTTTTGAATAGTCGATGAAACACATATACAGATCTTTATTTACTTCAATACATCTTTCCATCAGCATTGATAATGTGAATATTCCATTTCTGGTACCCTTGTCCTCAACAAAACCAAATTGCATCTCCCCAATTTCAGGTCGTATTTTATTTCTTATTCTTAGTAAAATTATCTTCAAAAGAATTTTTGTGAGGTGGCTCATTAGGCTAATAGTTCTGTGTTGTTCACAATCAACTGCCCCTGGCTTTTTTGGTAGTGCTATAAAAATGGATCGTTTCATATCAGTTGGCATTTTTCCTGTGTCATACACTTGATTTAGAAGGTTTGTGATGAATTCAATCCCCCATTCACCCAGGCCAGTCAAGGCTTCAATTGTTATGGCATCAGGTCCTGCAGCTTTTCCATTTTTCATGCTTTTCATGACGTTCCTAACTTCATCTTTCATTATAGAAGGCCCTTCCAGTTCTTTTATCATAGGCATTTCTCCTCGATTATCAAAGAAAAGTTCTTCAATATATTCTGACCATCTGTTTAGAATGCAGTCTTTGTCCATGATGGTGTTTCCACGCTTGTCTTTGATGCATCCACTTTTAGCACCTGATTTAGTTTTGTTTGTCACTTCTTTGATTTTCTGATGGAAGAATTTGCCATTTTTTTCTTTGCAGGACATTATATAGTGACATTGTTCATTTATCCAGTCTTCTTTAGCTTCGTTGCATTTTCTTTTTATCTGCCTGTTCAGAGTCTTGTATTTTTCTTCCTGATTTTTGGCCTTTCTTCTCTCATTCATTAGTTCTAATATCTCTGGAGTAATCCATTTCTTCTTCTGCAACTTAAGTGTGGTTGGAACATTTTCTTCTAATGATGCAGCAACACTGTCTTTAAACTGCTCATATTTCTCTTCTATATCTGTTAGTTCTCCAAGCACTTCAAACTTGTTTCTTACTGATAGTTCAAATTTTTCTTGTATCTTCTGTTCCTCCCGGAGAATGTCTAGTTGGTATTTAGGTTTAGCCTTTGCTCTTTTGCAGATTTTCAATTTAACTCGTATGGGGCATAGCACAGGTATATGATCGCTGTTACAGTCAGCCCCCGGCATAGATTTGGCATACAAAACCGAGTTTCGGAAACGTTTGCTGATGAGTATGTAATCTATTTGGTTTCTCACTCCATCTCCAGGACTTTTCCATGTCCACTTCCTTCTATTGTGGTTTGTTGACCAAGTATTTGTGATTGTCAGATCATTTTGACGGCACCATTGAATAAGACGATCACCTCTGTCATTTTTGTCTCCCAGACCATGTGGGTCCACAATATCTTCTATTTTTTCTCGGCCCACCTTGGCATTAAAATCGCCCATGATGAGTTTTATGTCTGAAGACTTAAACTGATGCATTGCTTTATCTATTTGTTGATAGAAATTTTCCACTTCTTCATCATCGTGACTGGTGGTTGGGGCGTATATTTGTAAAATATCAAAATCAAAAGGTTTTGCTTGTAGTTTGATTGCCATTACTCTGTCTGATATGGGCCAGAATCCTTTGACTGCTCGCGCCGTTTTATTATCTAGTATAATTCCAACTCCCCTTTGGTGTTCTCCTCCTCCTGAGTATATAATTTTACAGTCATCATAATTAAGTTCTCCTGCTCCTTTCCATCTAACTTCTGATAATCCTAAAACATTGATATTCAATCTCTTCATTTCCATAACTACATTTGCTAATTTTCCTTTCTGGTACAGACTTCTTACATTCCATGTTGCTGTTCGTAATGTTTGGTGGTGCACAGTAGCTGGATGACGGTCGAGAGTCACCTGTTCACCTGCATGACTATCTCTACCGGACGAGGCTGTAATCGAGTTGCTCGAAAAACATCCATTGACGTCGTTGACTAGATTCGCTTGGACGGACATCATGACGATCTTGGGATGATACGTCAGTGGTTTCCCGTTGCCTTCTGACGGATTTTTATCTGGTTTACTCCATAGCCTTTTGACCTCCCGGTCATAACCCACAAGGTAGTGGGAGCATTTGGCAGGTTTTAAGGCGCCTCCCATTCACCTTGATAGTCCCTTCATAGAGTATATGAGGCATTTTGTATGTGTAGCTGTGCTGCCAGACTACCCAACCTCACTCTCCACGACTATCGCCAGTTGGTCCGCGGCTTTACAGCTAACCTATAGATCAGGATCTGTAGGCCGTTCCACGATCCGCCACCTGTGGACGCGCTGGGTTGGGGATGGTCGCCCCAGCTGTACCCAGGCCTTGTGATCAGAATGTGTAAAAGTCAAAATACGATCAAATTTATGTGTTGTTTTCCTCTGGATACGCTTTTATGCTCGCCGGAGAAATAATTCATACGGGCATCCGCCATTGTTCCGATAGTTTAGAGCCAGTTTCTAAGTTACCATGCGTCTTTAGGAAGGAAGTGACGTTACGACTGTTTAAGAGTATTGGGAATATAATAATAAGGGAAGGCTGATTGCTTTGTGATGATTTTTGCCTTGTATTTTTCCCCGCCTCTGATTGATTGGTCTGGAACTGTTTCATACACACTTCATTTTTATTTTATTTTTTTCGTGCGGCGCCATGTGGTCTTGTGGTATGACAATCGCTTTCTAATCGGAAGGAGGTCCTGGGTTCGAGCCTCGGCGCATGGTTGAGGCCTTGGAAAAGAGGGGTAGAGAGAGAGAGAGAGAGAGAGAGAGAGAGAGAAAGAGAGAGAGAGGTAGAAAGGGAGAGGAGAGAAATATATCAGAGAGAAAGGGGGAGAAAGACAGAGTTGGAGAAGGGAGAAATGAGAGATACATTTATCTGAAAATGAGAGACAACGGGAAAAGAGGAAATAACAGAAGAAAATAATAAAATATGGGGTATAGGAGAGAGAGAGAGAGAGAGAGAGAGAGAGAGAGAGAGAGAGAAAGAGAGAGAGAGGGAGGGAGGGAGGGAGAAAAAAAGGTAGAAAGAGAGAGGGGAGAGAGAGATATCAGAGAGAAAAGAGGGATAAAGAGAGAGAGAGGAGAGAGAGAGAGAGAAGGGGAGAATGGACAGAAAAGAGGTAGAGCTAGAGAGGAGAGAGATGGAAGGGGCGGGGGGGGGAGAGAGAGAGAGAGAGAGAGAGAGAGAGAGAGAGAGAGAGAAAGGAGAGATAAATATATCTGAAAATGAGAGACAAAGGGAAGAGAGGAGGAGAGAAGACATGAGGAAGTATAACTGATAACATTCGGTGAGAGACTCCATCCATTACCCTGGCTGGCTCGAGCGTCGCATTGTCACAACTTTGTCTTTCCGTATTTTTGTTGTGACAAATGGATCTGTTGGTCTTTCCTGTTCCCTAATACGCTTCAACAGTCGTGACGTGACGTCACTTCCTTCCCTCGTAATGACGCATGGTAACTTAGTAACTGGCTCTAAACTATCGGAACAATGGCGGACGCCTTTGTTAAATATTTCTCCGACCATCATAAAAGTGTATCCACAGAGGAGAAAAAAAAAACATTCTAAATCTGATCATGTTTTGACTATTATACACTCTGATCACAAGACATATGGAAAGTTCTAGTCAGCATGAAGAATAAAAAGTACCGATTTTCTTTGCTGGGCGACGTGACATCAGACTATTTAATCCAATTCCTGGTCACATAATTTGACAGACCTGACTAGCATCACGAAACATTCGTAGAATTAAGAAATTTTGACTCCAATATCAGAATAGACACCTAGATAACCACACCTCTCGGACAGCAGTCATAATGTAAACAATGGCAGTGATTGGGTAACATGGCGAACTACACAGGTTTTACTATCGATGGCATGTGTCTAAGTAAAATACCCACTGTTTTACCGCTTGATCAATAGAACCAACAACATATGATCGAGAAAATCGTGTGATAACTAGTCACCCATTTGAGCGGTATGAAAACAATAACAACGATCAGAGAGAGGTCGATTTCATTCACGTTATTGTTTATAAACAACCAACTATGTTTGTCCGAGCACGTGTGAAGGTGTGTCAAAAATTCTGTGTTTTGATTGGTCAAAAATCTACTGGTTAATTTCACGAGCATCTGTCTCTGTGTCATTAAGACATATTGAAAATGAAAGTTGACGCCAGACAAATTAATGTTAAGGATTTTGAAGTGTTACTTAATCCTTTTGATCATAAACTATTGATTTTTAAAGTTAACTATCTATAGCGATTACAAGTTTTTGTCTCCCAAAGATTACGAATTTTTAGATTTTCAAGTAGGTAAGTCTGCATTTGACCACAATCTGTATGACACTAGCTCTTAACAATCCACATTTACAAATTTTAAAAACGAACCTGTTTATTCCCTATAATGTGTTTTTTTTTTAATGTAAAATCTGGAAAAACACGTATTTAAAATAATGATCAGAAAAATCGTCCTTCAAATTATATCGATCGATAAGAATGAAAATCTTCAAAGCAATAATTTTTTAAAAACAAACAATCAAAAACAAACAAAACAAAACAAAATCGACCCCCCCCCCCATCCCCCCCATCCCCCAAACCCAATTTTGTTTTGTTTTTTTAATTTTGTCCGTCTTCGTCAGCAACGATATAGTGTCAACCGTATTCTATTTTTAGCTCCTTCCCATGCCTCGGGCTGATTCCCGTTACTATTTTTAGCCATCGCCCTGTCCCTATATTAACTCATTCAATCCTAGAGATTTTTGCTACTTTTCAAAATTGGACAATAATGTATTTAAAATGAGCATGTACATAGATAGTTTTATTCAGCTACCATTAACATGGTGGCTAGAATGGAAAAAGGGTCACTTCCCAAGACAGCCTTGTACTGGACAGCAGATGGGAAGAGAAAGCGAGGAAGACCCAAAGAAACCTGGCGAAGGACCATGGAGAAATAATTAAAGGAAGCAGGCCTGTCCTGGAATACAGCCACCGTAAAAGCAGCCAATCTCAAAAAATGGAGATGTCTGGTGGATGCCCTATGTCATGTGCCCCAATGCCCGAAGAGGATTAAGTAAGTAAGTAAGTACCATGAACATGCAAAAACAAAAAATATTAACTTTGATACTACGCCTATAATTTGTCTCAGAAAAATGTAATAAATTATAGGCATGGGGTAAAAGTAACCCCGGGTAAACTACGGATATAGTCCGTTTTAGGGTTTAGTGAGTTAATATGTAATATGTATTTGAAAATAATATCATATTTATTGACAGGCCACCGTTGAGTCTAGCTCAGACATAGGAATTTTAAGACTACTGTAAACTGACAAAACGCCACCTCCAATTTGGGTCAGAAAACGATATATTATTATTTCACATATCGTTGACGAAAATGGCCACAAAACTTCCATCCCCTTATCTCAATTATTATTATTAATAATTAATATATTATTATTATTTATTATTATTATTATTATTATTATTATTATTATTATTATTATTATTATTATTATTATTATTATTATTATTATTATTATTATTTATTATTATTATTATTATTATTATTATTATATTATTATTATTATTATTATTATTATTATTATTATTATTATTATTATTTATTATTATTATTTTATAATATTTATTATCGCTTTCATACATTTGTCAAACTTTCTTATGATCTCGGTTGATATAAATGTATCTATATATATATATATATATATATATATATATATATATATATATATATATATATATATATATATATATATATATATATATATATAAAACAACTAAAAAAGTAAATTAAAAACGCCTTTTGTCAAGGTTCGACAGAAGAGCTGGCCGAGCCCCTCCATACGATCGAGCAGAGAGACTCGATACTCGATATTCGATACTCGAGACTCGTTAAAAGACAATAGGTACCTAGTGTATTGTGTAGATCCTGGGCACAATTGTATGGACTCCACGAGAGTCTAATAAATTAATTTCTTTTCATTTCCGATTCCCTATTTCTCTAGCAGACCAGACGCTCGGAAAACAAACATGGCAGCCACATTCACACGTTCGTGCACAATGTCTTTATTTTTTTCATTAATTATTATTTTATTCCTTTTATTTTTATTTTTTTTCTTTCTCATATATAATGTATTTGATATTATAATGTTGTCTCAGATTGGGGAAACAACATGTATCCCCTCTCCTTTTCTCTCTCTCTCTCTCTCTCTCTCTCTCTCTCTCTCTCTCTCTCTTTCTTTCTCTCTCTCTGTCTCTCTCTCTCTTTCTCTCTCTCTATCTCTCTCTCTGCTCTCTCTCTCTCTCTCTTTCTCTCTCTCTCTGAGTGTGTGTGTGTGTGTGTGTGTGAGTGTGTCTCTCTCACTCTCTATCTATCTATCTATCTATCTATCTGTCTATCTGTCTGTCTGTCTGTCTGTCTGTCTGTCTGTCTGTCTGTCTGTCTGTCTGTCTGTCTGTCTGTCTGTCTGTCTGTCTGTCTGTCTGTCTGTCTGTCTGTCTGTCTGTCTGTCTGTCTGTCTGTCTGTCTGTCTGTCTGTCTGTCTGTCTGTCTGTCTGTCTGTCTGTCTGTCTGTCTGTCTGTCTGTCTGTCTGTCTGTCTGTCTGTCTGTCTGTCTATCTATCTATCTATCTATCTATCTGTCTATCTATCTATCTATCTATCTATATATATATATATTCTAACTATCTATCTATCTATCTATCTATCTATCTATCTATCTATCTATCTATCTATCTATCTATCTATCTTTCTTTGTGTCTGTGTGTGTATGTGTGTGTAAGTGTGTGTGTGTGTGTGTGAGTGTATCCCTCCCATCCATCGATTTAAAACCAAACCAGATAACCAAAAAAAGACCCTTCCAGCTAACAGTATTAGGCCTATAGCTCCAACCAAAAACCCAATCCTTAATCGTTTTTTTCTTGATGGTACTCTAATCTTACTATAGTCCCAAACCCGTGCTAAAAATCCAGAGCTGCTGACAACATGACATTAGGTATGGCGAGTGTTGAGTATTAAATCAGTATTCATCATCACACGACACGCATGCTCCGCGAGCTTTTATGATTGGGAATCCAATTTTCCTGGGTTAAAGCCCACCCACTCCGTTCCCCCCATCTCGGTGTGAATATGAATGAACGACCACCCCAGCCTTTTGTTGTTATCCGTGTTCATTTGGCATATCTATATACATACATACAGAAGAAAAAGAAGAAGAAGAAGAAGAAGAAGAAGAAGAAGAAGAAGAAGAAGAAGAAGAAGAAGAAGAAGAAGAAGAAGAAGAAGAAGAAGAAGAAGAAGAAGAAGAAGAAGAAGAAGAAGAGGAGGAGGAGGGGGAGGAGGAGGAGGAGGAGGAGGAGGAGGGCGAAGGAGGAAGAAGAAAAAGAAGACGAAGAAGAGAAGAAGGGGGAGGAGGAGGAGGATAAAGAGGATGAAGAGAAGAAGGAAGAAGAAGAGGAAGAGAAGGATGAAGAGGAGGAGGATGAAGAGGAGGAAGAAGAAGAGGAGGAGGAGGAGAATGTGGCACAAAACAACACGATAACTTGATTATCGAAACATCACCACCACCATCACCACCACAACCACTACCAACAACCACAAAAGCTACAACACCACCACCACCAACAACAACAACAACAGCAACAACAACAATAACAGCAGCAACAACACCAAAGCTTCATACTAATATAACAAGAGTTATAGTCAGAAAGACCCAACAACAACAACAACAACAAACAACAACAACAACAACAGCAACAACACCAAAGCTTCATACTAATATAACAAGAGTTATAGTCAGAGAGATCCAACAACAAAAATAACAACAACAACAACAACAACAACAACAAGAACAAGCTTTGGGGCTCGCTTTGGACTGACACATCTAAGGGTCCTTCAAAGTAAACCGTAACTCCGACGACGACAAATACAAAAAGTGGCTCATCAAAGAACAGAGGGCGCCTGCTGTCAAAAGGGCTCATCAAAAAAGCATTTTTCAAAGGCTCCCCCCTCCGTGTGTTTTCGACCCCTGGAGGCGTCGATGATGATCATGATCCTCTCACCGATTGTTACAATGTATCAGGGTTGTCAGTTTGGTCATTCTTAACGCCAAAGAATCTAAATGGCGATTTTAGAAAAGAAAAAAAAAACATTTCACTCCTCTTGGAATCAAGAATTATTTTTCCATTTTTAATTTATTTATCTATTTATTATTTTTATTTAATTTTTAACATTTTTTGCACGTTTTAGAAAAACAAATCATTGTCTCAAACGCTATCAAACACAGATAATATCACAACATGAATTTAAAAAAAAATACTAGATAGACTCGAATATATATAGTATGCAGTTGACGTTACTCAGATCTTTGTTATTGCTTTTTGCCATCCGCGTTTATGAGTAATGCTCACTGAACTGTAAACGTTCATGGTTACACATAGTTTTGTGTGTTGGTCCGTTATACTTCCGGATGGCAATGTTATGAGCTTCTTAGCCAAGCGCATACTATCTATAAAAAGACATGGATGTTGACTAGATATGTTTTTGTTTTTTTAGACAGCCATTTCGGTGATTAGTTTTACTAAATTAAATCCATCAAACTATAAACGTTCAAGGTTAAAGATAGTTTTGTGTGTTGCTGGTAAGATTTATCCGGCTGGTGGATGTTGCAAGTATTTTACCTAAACGCATAGCATCAATATCACATAATAGATCCAAGACAATAATTGAAGTGAGTCGAGTTTAGTCAAAGCCATAGGATAAAAAAAAATGAAAATGTATTCCTCTTTAGTTTATATTTTAACAACGCTTAATAATTTAGACAGATGAGCTTCCTTCCTTATTCCAATAAATAAAATAATAGCGTGCATCAAATTGCTTGCTACCCTTTGAATAGAACGCTAATGGTCTCTTACTTTAAACTTGTCATGATAATATTTTCATTTTCACTTCCTTTCGGCATTTAAAAAAAAAAATCTCTGTGATTCGTATGGCATGTCCTGCAAATTTTATCTGGCAACCTTTGCTCCCTGTTACAACCATTGTACCCCGTTGTTGTCGAGACGAGATGAGACGGAAAGGGAAGCACTACTAACATTATTATCATTATTATCAATTTGTCATTATGTGTGGTTATAAAATAGTATCACAAGTCAGAATTTTCACACGTGAACTAGATATCAAAACCCGATTACGACAAGAATCAGCGGGGAGGAGGAGGAAATTATGATAATGTGCGTTTAGGTAAAATGCTCACATCATCCGTCAGTCGGATATAATATAACGTACCAACGCGACGCTCAAACCTGTGTGTGTAAACTTTAACGTTTTTCGATAGTATGCGCTTGGCTAAGAAGCTCATAACATTGCCATCCGGAAGTATAACGGACCAACACACAAAACTGTGTGTATCCATGAACATTTATAGTCGGGGTAATACAGTTCAGTGAGCATTACTCATAAACGCGGATGGCAAAAAACAATAACAAAGACATGAGTGACGTCATCTTCGAACTATCTATATATATATATATATATATATATATATATATATATATATTATATATATATATATATAGTATGCAGATGACGTCACTCAGGCTTTTGTTATTGTTTTTGCCATCCGCGTTTGTGAGTTGTTCTCACTAAACTGTATTAACCAGACTATAAAAGTTCATGGTTACACAGAGTTTGTGTGTTGGTCCGTTATACTTCCGGATGGCAATGGTGTGAACTCCTTGGCCAAGCGCATTCTATCTATAAGTCTGATCGATATAATTTAGTGAGAACTATTCATTGGAATGGCTGTCTAATAACAAAGAGCTGAGTGACCACAAAGTCACAGTAGCCCACATGAATCTCACTGTTCATAATTTTTCATTGCCCACCACCACAAGGTAACTGAACTCGTCTACAGAATAACACGCACATACATGACAACATCTGGTGGGACTCCTAAAAACTTAATTAAACCAGTTCTGTCGTCGCATAGATATTTACAAAACGTTTTTTTTTCAGTTAAGTACTTTGTTTCTC
>NC_088366.1:59040227-59042727 GCF_034508935.2 Berghia stephanieae | reverse complement strand
TTAACATTATTATTTGCTTTGTTCTTGGTTTGTTTGTGCGGCTATGTGGTCTAGTGGTATGACACTCGCTTTCGGATCGGAAGGTCCTGGGTTCGAGCCTCGCGCTCGGCGCATAGTTGAGTCCTTGGAAAAGGCTCTTTACTCACATCTCTCACCGTACTCGGGTGTAAAATGAGTACCTGGCAGGTAACAACGTTGTCTCTGTCCCAAAAATTTGTAATATCGCCTGACAGGCGTCATGTCTCGTCCTACATGCTATGTGTTGCTGTTGGCCAGGGACCCCTCTAAAGAGCTTTGAGCACATTTAGTGGATATTGCGCTAAATATAAGATCAATTTTTTTTCTTGGTTTGTTTGGTGTGTGTGTGGGGGGGGGGGGGGGGGGGAGGGTGTTGGAGGTTTGGGTCATCAAGGAGGTGCCATGACGTTATAATATGCAATGTCAGTGTGTTTCACAAACAATCTTATCAGAGATTTTAACAGTTTAAAATAAAATTTTAAAAAAAAAGAAAGAAACATAAGCGAACTGCTTACCTAATAATATAATAGTGATTTGACAGGGGCGGTAACTCAATCCTTTGAAACTTGAGAGGCGTTTCAAAGAGTTGACAATTGACGCAAGAAGCAGTGATATAAAAAAAAAATATATTTAAAAAAAAACTTCTATTAGCATATTGAATCCGATCTTTATAAGTTTTAAAAAAATGAATGTATAAATAAATAAATTAACAAATAAATATACAGTGACAATATGATTGTCATGTATGCCTTTTTCTCTTACAGCAAGGGATTACCATTATTATGCAAACGAATGTAGTTTTTTGGGAGGGGTTTTTCGGTAATCAGTGGCGTTGGTTGGTTGGTGTAGATAGCGGTGTTATCTACTTGACGCTGTCATGACAGGATGACTGGCTGACAAACATTCTGTGGCGACAATGATACTCTCCGATAAATGATTGAGGGGGGGGGGGGGGTGGCGGTGTTCAAAATACACGTATACGTGCTTCAGTCCACGCGCACTTACATATATTATTTGCAGGTTGTGATAAGGGCTAATCACAGATTACACCATAGAGAATACAGGACTAGAGACGACAACAGGTACGAAAACGTCATCAAAAGTGGCTAGTGAGAGGTCGAGCGCCGCCATTTTCTTTTTTATGCAACCAGGGACGATTAGCCACTGGTCTGCTCCCTAGTCTGTGGATTACACTGTGGGGCTAACCGACACCGGCGGAGACTAACTCCGACTGACTCCGACCCGGCACTGCCGTCTTCCGGATAAAAACGTCGGGCACGGACAAAATTATACTAAGAATAAAGAGAAGAGCCACAAGATATATCCATACCAAGCTCGAAAATACACGTATACGTGCTTCAGTCCACGCGCACTTACATATTAATTTGCAGGTTGTGATAAGGGCTAACCACAGATTACACTGTGGGGCTAACCGACACCGGCGGAGACTCACTAACTCCTACTGACTCCGACCCGGCACTGCCGTCTTCCGGATAAAAACGCCGGGCACGGACAAAATACTAAGAAAGAATAAAGAGAAGAGCCGCTAGAACCTATCCATACCAAGCTCGAAATAAATAACGGCAGAGGACGGACGTCGGGTGCTTGGTATGGGTAGATCTTATTTTATTTTTTTTTTGTTTTTTTGTTGTTTTTTTTTTTTTTTTTTTTTTTTTTTTTTTTTTGTTTTTGTTTTTTCGTTGTTTTTTTCTGTTTTTTTTTTGTTTTGTTTTTTGTTTGTTTGTTTGATTTTTGGGGGGTTTTTGGGTTGTTTGGGGGGGGGGGGTTAATTGGCTTTTTTTGGCGGGGGGGGGGGGGGTGTCATGTATTAAAGATACAGACTTGCAAACAAACAGCGGTCATTGGACTTCCATTTTCTTTTATAATAAAATTGGGACCTGGGTATTTTTTTTTTCATATTTTCAGACAAAATTCATAGTTTGACAAGTCATTTAAAGGAAGCAATGAATGGTGCAATTGCTAATTGGAGTCAATAGTCTGATGTCACGTCGCCCAGCAACGGCGGCCATCGTGGTTCTAACTAAACAAAGAAAATCTGTACTTTTTATCCGTCGTGCTGGCTAGAACTTTTCATATGTCTATATGGGTGGATTGTCTTGTTATTTTTGTGTTATTGTTGTTGTTGTTGTTGTTGTTGTTGTTGTTGTTGTCAGTTGAGCAGAGACATATTATAGTTGAAATACTGTTTTACAGAACCATTTGGCTACACGTAATTACTTCCTCTCCGTCCATCGCGGTTTCCTTTACGTGTACTTCGCGAAGTCCCAGGTTTGAGAGTTTTTGCCAAGATGAGAGTCATTTAAATCGATCGATATTTGAAGAACGAGTTTTCTGGCCATTTTTTTTTAAATATAGGTTTTTTTACCAGAGTATGGCATTAAGGTTGTAGTTGAAATTTTTCTGGCCAAAATAAGAAAAGGACGTTTTGGCATACTGTCACAAGGTTTTCATTGAGTAAAGT
>NC_088366.1:59017727-59035227 GCF_034508935.2 Berghia stephanieae | reverse complement strand
TTTTTTTTTTTCCTCTGGATACGCCTTTTTTTATGCTCGTCGGAGAAATACTTCATAAGGGCGTCTGCCATTGTTCCAATAGTTTAGAGAGCCAGTTACTAAGTTACCATGCGTCATTACGAGCGCGGAAGTGACGTCACGTCTGTTGAAGCGTATTGAGGATTAAATTTAATTCATTTCTCTTCTCTCTCTAGTTCGAAGATGACGTCCACAAGGTCTTGTTATTATTTTTTGCCATCCGCGTTTTAGTAATGCTCACTGAATTGTTATTAACCTGACTATAAACGTTCATGGATACACACAGTTTGTGTGTTGGTTCGTTATACTTCCGGATGGCAATGTTATGAGCTTCTTAGCCAAGCGCATATATAAGGAATGCTGACTTCACCTTTGTAACGAACCTAACCCGCCTAGTAGGCGTTTTATGATGATATTCAATAGCCTGACACGAATTACGTCTATCCGGTGCTAAACCCTGACGGGATTATCAGATGTATCAGATAAACATGCGACAGGTTTATAAGTTGATCCACCTTACAAAACACTGGGATTTTAGGATTTATTCTCGTTTACAGAGAGAAAGAGAGATAGATAGATAGAAGATAGATAGATATCTTAACCTCATACTACAATCTACCACCCCACCTGCTGCGATAAATAAATGAATAAATAAATAAATAAATAAATAAATAATGAAAGAAAGAAAGAAAGAAAGAAAGAAAGAAAGAAAAAAAGAAAGAAAGAAAGAAAGAAAGAAAAAAAAGAAAGAGACAAAGAAAGAAAGAAAGAAAAAAAAGAAAGAAAAATGAAAGAAAAAAAAGAAAGAAAAAAAAAGAAAAAAAAGAAATAAAGAAATACAGTATTATGCGTTACTTTGGAGAAAAAAAAACAAACACGTAGGTATTTAAAAGTTTGGCCAGAAAAATCCGTCCTTCAAATATCGATCGATTAAAATTATATGATCCTAGTCTTAGCAAAAAAAAAAAAAAAATAAAATCTAAGATCTTAGAAATCGCGAAGTCCCAGGTTTGAGAGTTTTTGTCATGATGAAGGTCAGGTTAATTGATCGATATTTGAAGGGAGAGTTTTCTGGTCAAATTTTTAAATACTTGGTTTTCAAGAGTGCGGCAGTTTTGGGTTTATATTATAATGTTTATATCAAGAATTTATTGATATGTTTTGAGGGCTTTAAACGTGATGTAATTTGTATTTTGTTGTGTTTTTTGTTGTGTGCGGCTATGTGGTCTAGTGGTATGACACTCGCTTTCGGATCGGAAGGTCCTGGGTTCGAGTCTCGCTAGGCGTATAGTTGAGTCCTTGGAAAAGGCTCTTTACTCACATTCTCTCATCGTACTCAGGTGTAAAATGAGTACCTGGCCGTTAACAGCGTTGTCTTTGTCCGAAAAATTGTAATATCGTCATGTCCCGTCCTACATAAATCAAAACGTTCCGAAAATTACAGTCGCCACAAAACCATTTTAAATTTTAATTCCTTATTAAACATCATGAGACCAAAAAGAAAAGAAAAAAAAAGAACAAAAGAAAGAAAGAAAAGAAATGAAATAAAAAAAAAAAAGAACAAACAAAGAAAGAAAGAAAGGAAAAAAAAAAAAAAGAAAAAAAGAAAGAGAGAAAAGAAAAAAAAAAAAGAAAGAAAAAAGGAAAAAAAATGCCAATAATATAAAAATGTAAGAATAACAAAGAAATAATACGAACCTGAAATTAAACATAAAGAAAGGGGGAAAAAAGAAAGAAAGAGAGAAAGGGAAAAAGAAAGAAAGAAAGGAAAAAAAAGAAAGAAAGA
Source organism: Berghia stephanieae (assembly GCF_034508935.2). Classification (NCBI taxonomy): domain Eukaryota; kingdom Metazoa; phylum Mollusca; class Gastropoda; order Nudibranchia; family Aeolidiidae; genus Berghia; species Berghia stephanieae. The sequence goes on along the minus strand of NC_088366.1, from coordinate 59,033,423 downwards.
AAAAGGAAAAAATGCCTCAATTCAATTCATAAAAATGTAGAATACATAACACACATAATACGAACCTGAAATTAAACATAACCGGGGCGAAAATAACATTTTATATCTTTTGGTAAAAATGCCTTCCATTTATTTAATATCAAATTTCATTTTTCTTCCCCTCAAAGAAAACAGCGTCACATATCTATCTACACATCATCATCATCACCATCTTCTTCTTCCTATTTCATTATCTGATAAGCCAGCTTAAATCCAGGTGTGTTTTACAAAAAGATGAAATATCATAATTCAGGTAATCCAACGGTGTCGGGTAACGAACGAATTCAAAAGTTGCTCGTAATCCACTTACGTTTGCCTTTGGATAGATAGATAGATAGATAGATAGATAGATAGATAGATAGATAGATAGATAGATAGATAGATAGATAGATAGATAGATAGATAGATAGATAGATAGATAGATAGATAGATAGATAGATAGATAGATAGATAGTAATAGATAGATAGATAGATAGATAGATAGATAGATAGATAGATAGATAGATAGATAGATTAGTAGATAGATAGATAAGATAATAGATAGATAGTAATAAATGTATAAGATAGATTAATAGATAGATAGACAGATAGATAGATAGATAGATAGTTATATGATAGATAATAGATGATAGATAGATAGATAGATAGATAATAGATAGATAGTGATAGGTATAGATAGATCAAAGATAGATAGATAGATAGATAGTGCTGGATAGATAGATAGAAATAGATAGATAGATAGATGATAGATAGATAGATAGATAGATAGATAGATAGATAGATAGATAGATAGATAGATAGATAGATAGATAGATAGATAGATAGATAGATAGATAGATAGATGATAGATGATAGATGGATAGATGGATAGATGATGATGGATGGGTGGATAGTAGATAGATAGAAATAGATAGAATAGATCGAATAGATAGAGGGGGGAGTGGATAAGATTACGCTTTTTTTTTAATACAAAAAAAAAAAAACATTTATTAAAAATTTTGGCCAGAAAACTCGTCCTTTAAATTAATATCGATCGATTAAAATGTTAAAAATGTCCCTCATCTTGGCAAAAACTATCTCTCAAACCTGGGACTTGCGAAGTCCCAGGTTTGAGAGGTTTTTTGGTTTGTTTTGTTTTGTTTTGTTTTTTTCCCCAAGATGAAGGACGTTTTAATAGATCTGATTTTGAAGGCTGTGTTTTCTGGCCAAATAATTTTTTTTTTTTAAACGTGCTGTTTTATTTTCAGCGTAGGGAAGTAACGTGAAAAAAAAAAAAGAAATAAAAGGGGGAAGGGGGGTAGGGAAGGGGGGTGGGGGGGGGGGAGGGGATCTAGAGAAAAATTGTAGAAATGGGATATTTAAAAGGAAAACGATACGATAGCAAGGAGAGATAAGAAGAGAGTTAAGAATGTCGGGCGGGTTGATGGAAAGTGAGCTTTTATATAGGGCAATATCCACTAAACGTGCTCAGAGTGAATAGATATGATAGTAGGAATTTATGTTGGATTAGAAGAGTTTGTTTTTTTTTTTTATAAAAACCAGATGGACAGAAGATGCGTAAATATTATATTATTTTCAAGTGACAAAAAAAAAAAAAAATTAGAATTAGTCTACCTATTTCCGATCATTCTGAATTTCAAATCTTTATTTTGCAATCTGGTTCAAGTTTGTTTTTTTGTTGTTTTTTTTAAAGGGTTTTACGGCGTTTGCAACACATTTAGGTCATATCAGCGCCAGTAAAAAGGGAGAAAATGGGATAGTAAAAAGTTTTAGAATTACAATTAAAGCACCCAAGAAAACGTAAGACATAGGGGAACTGGGAACGAATAGGGATCAGATGTAGATTCCAAGAGCACACTATCAAAGTACTTAGTTTGAGACCACCTACAAGTCTCATCCGGACACAAGCACAAAATCCAACAAAGAGGAATACACTCAAATGCTTACATTATAAATTTAAAATAACAAATATAATATACATACCAGAGATTTACAAGGAAAAAATATCATCTCCCAAAACAATAACTATGCATTTGACTGTTTCCCTCCCAGATAGGACTCCGGCCAGGGCCAGGACAAAACCAAGTAATCTCATTCCAAGACAAAGACAGAAAGCATGTTGGAAAACAGATATAGGGGGATAGAAGACACAGTATGTAACCCCCTGCCCGCTATGGGAGGTCAGGAACCCCACCCAGCAAGTAATCCCATTCCAAGACAAAGACAGAAGGCATGTTGGAAAACAGATATAAGGGGATAGAAGACACAGTATGTAACCCCCTGCCCGCTATGGGAGGTCAGGAACCCCACCCAGCAAGTAATCTCATTCCAAGACAAAGACAGAAGGCATGTTGGAAAACAGATATAAGGGGATAGAAGACACAGTATGTAACCCCCTGCCCGCTATGGGAGGTCAGGAACCCCACCCAGCAAGTAATCTCATTCCAAGACAAAGACAGAAGGCATGTTGGAAAACAGATATAAGGGGATAGAAGACACAGTATGTAACCCCCTGCCCGCTATGGGAGGTCAGAGTCCCCACCCAGATCCTGGTTCATACGGACATGAAAAAGTTTTAAAACGATTGGTGACTATAAATAGTGAGTAATAATGAACAAACTGCGTCTTTAGTTCATTGATTGTAAGGTGTATAGTGTATATCTCAATGTTAAGACGAGGACGTACGTAATCTAAGTACGTGTATATGAGTAAGTCTGAAAATATGCTCATGCTATACGAAAGTACTTCAAACTATTACAAAAGTAAAAGGTAAGAAGTTAATGAGTACAGTGGAACCTGAATAAGCCAACACTGCAAAAGTCTTATTCAAATTATATAGTAGGTACTTGTAAGCAAGAAGAAGAATGAGTATGTACATTATTATTTTTTTAATTAATGGGTAAGGAGAATATTAAGGAAGAAAGTTAGAAAGTGAGAGTAGGTGTCTATGGATGTTACAAAAAAGACCATTGACTTTTGAAGTGAGAACAACAGAATTTTGGGATATAGGGTTGGTGGATGGATGAATGGATGGCTGAGTGAGTCGGTAGGTTGACGGATTGATGGGTTGGTGGATAAATGGATGAATTGATGGATGGATGGATGGATGGATGGATGGATGGATGGATGATGGATGGATAGATGGATGGAAGGATGGATAGATGGATGATGGATGGATGGATGGATGGATGGATTGATGGATGGATAATGGATAGATGGATGGAAAGATTGATGATGGATGGATGGATGTATGTATGAACAGGTGGATAGATCAACGTAAGGATGGGTGGATAAGTGGATGAATGGATGAATAGATGATAGATGGATGGATAGGTGGATGGATGGATGGATGCATGGTGGGTGAATGGATTCATGGATGGATAGATGGATGGATGGATGGATGAGCCGGTGGATAGAAAAACGGATGGAAGAATGGATGGATGGATAGATGGATGGAGGGATGGGTTGGTGGGTGTATGGGTGGATGGATGGATGGATATCTCCACAGATAGGATATATGAGAAAGGAGCACAGATTGGCAGCACGCACGCACGCACACACATTTCTCTCTGTGGTGCCGATAGCGGAGCTACCCGAGTTGCACCCGAGATAAAAAGAGATCACAGGTACCTATGAATGGAAAGGGATTATGTCGCGGAGATGAAAGGGCGAGTAATTGGATCCCCGGTTGATTTCCAAGACAGGTGGGTAGCAGTCAGTCTGTCAGTCAGAGAGAGAGAGAAACGATGTGATTGTGGCTTGTGTGCGTGGTAGGGTTAAAAAAAAAAAAAAAGTTTTAAAGTTAAGCTTTTATAAAGATAGAACGAAGATGACGTCACTCGAGTCTTTGTTATTGTTTTTTCCATCCTTTTTTATGAGTACTAAATTGTATGAACCAGCCTATAAATGTTCATGGTTACACATCGTTTGTGTGTTGGTCCCTTATACTTCCGGATGGCAATGTTGTGAACTTCTTACCCAAGCGCATACTATCTATAGAGCAATATCCACGGTAGAGTCGCGCTCTCAATCAACGGCAGGCGGAGTTGTCGTACCAGTAAGGTTGCGGGTTCAAACCCCCCATCACCGCCGCGAACATTTTTTATTGTTTATTGTCTTCTGGCACCTTCCTACTCACTTCATCTCTTGTTGTTATCAAAAGCGCTTTACAAGGGGTCCCTGACCAACTAGCAACACTTAACACGCTGTTAACGGCCAGGTACTCATTTTACACCTGAGTACTGTGAGAGAATGTGAGTGTAAAGAGCCTTTCCCAAGGACTCAACTATGCGCCGAGCGAGGCTCGAACCCAGGACCTTCCGATCCGAAAGACACACACATGTGTAGGCGGGCGGCAGTAGGCGGGGTGATACAGATAAATAGTAAGTAAAGAGATCGAGGAAGGAAGGAAGGAAGGAAGGAAAAAAGGATGGGTGCGATAGATAGTGTAGGCGTAGTAAATTTATAGATAGAATGCGCTTGGCTAAGGAGTTCACAACATTGCCATCCGGAAGTATAACGGACCAACACACAAAACTGTGTGTAACCATGAACTTTTATAGTCTGGTTGATGCAGTTTAGTGAGAATCACTCACAAACACGGATGGCAAAATACAGTAACAAAGGCTTGAGTGACGTCATCTTCGTTCTATCTATAAGATTGGATGTCAGCCGAGACTGAAATGATAAAACCGCGAGAGAGAGAAACTTAGGCAGGAGATCCATGTGTATGCAATGCTGCAATGTCAAGCATCTGAGAGTATTGGTGGTCTGTGTAACCTTCAAAATGTATTGATGCTATGCCTTTAATATAAAATACTCACAACATCCGCCAGCAGGATGCAACGTACCAAAACTATGTCTAACCTTGGAACGTTTATAGGCTGATTGATGCAACTAAGTGACAACTAATAAAAAAAAATAAACTGAGTGACAATAACAAAGAACTCAATGACGTATATTTCGTTCCTTCTATAAGATTGGATTTTAGCCGAGACCCCCATCACCGTGAAATTTTTTTTCTCTATTGTCTTCTGGCACTTTCCTACTCACTTCATCTCTTGTTGTTTTCAACATAAGTGAGTGCCTGCTCCACTCACTTTTTTCAGTAGAAAAATAGAAGATACCACCATTTGCCTCACTGTAAGATTCTTAACCCTCTCCTTACCACCTATTGGAAAATCGTCACATTTGTTACGGTGCAACCGTCACCTTTCTCATCCAGATTTCATTTCTTTTTGCTATAGCTGTAAAAACTTGACATTCTGTAAAAGAGTTCATTTTGTCCAACAATATTATGTATAGAATGTGCTTGCTGCTTTTCTGTTTGATTAAGAAATGTCTGTTTTTGTGTTGGGTGGGTGTGAAGTTTTGGGGAAAATTCTGAAAATGGCTGATAAGGAGCACAGACTACTAGGAGTCCTGTATTCTCTATGGTAAGGAGGGGGTTAAGGACTGAAGCATTGGCCCTCTGGTTGTTGTTTCCAGACTTAATAAGTGCCAAGGAGTGAGATAAAACAGGCCCACTAATAATGTTGTTACAAGGGGAATAAGATCACGCCCTGCCCTGGTGGTAGAAACATGCTAGAAATTTGACCTATGACCTTTTAATGCCTTTTCCTCTTTCATCTCAATTTCTCCCAGTTGGCTTTTTTAATAGTTTGAGGTACACTACAAAACGGCTTCTCTCTCTCTCTCTCTCTCTCTCTCTCTCTCTCTCTCTCTCTCTATCTATCTCTCTCTGTCTCTATCTCTGTCTGTCTCTCTCTTTCTCTCTATCTCTGTCTGTCTCTCTCTCTCTCTTTCTCTCTCTCTCTCTCTCTCTTTCCTCTCTCCCTCCTCTACCTATCTCTGTCCCTTTCTCTCCTTCTCTTTATCACTCCTCCGTATCTATCACATTCTCTCTCCCATCTCTCTATCCCTCTTCCCGCCTCTCTATATCTCCCCCCCCCCTCTCTCTCTCTCTCTCTCTCTCTCTCTCTCTCCTTTTTTAATATAAAGATTAACATATATTTCCATTTATTCACAATGAACGAAAGTGTCGGCAACAGTCTAGAACTTAAGCTCTATATATATAACAACCAATCGTCTGCTCTTACAACAAAATATCAAGAAACAAAAAAGTCAAGTCCATATTATGAAAAGTCTATTTCACAAACAAAAAATCGTCATGTGCGGCCATGGATACTTTCTTGAAGTTTTTTGGGTTTTTTAAAAACCAAAATACTGTTTTTGGACAACAAGCACATATCATCAGGCATAACAGTACGGTCTTTGCTTCGTAACCAAAAGGTACCGAGTTCGACTACCCGCCTCGTGTGGCCTTGAGCAAGTTACCTCGCCCTAGCTCACTTTGCGGCGCTGACCCTGGGTTATTCCAGTCTTCCCTTGGAATTGACCCTAAAGACAAATTTTCCCTTGGGGATGAATAAAGAGAATTTTATTTATTTATGTTATTTTATTTTATAACCGAGCTCAATTGTGGGCTTAATTTAACATTGTTGGAATGGGCAATGTATTTTGCTTTGGTTTGGTTTGAGAGTAGGTATTTCCATTCCATAACAATCTATCTGGGGTTATCAGACCTGTAAATAAATACGCGTTGTTCGTATCTATCTAGATACATTCTTTACAATGACGGACGCCCGAGATCTCGAGCAACTAACTCTTTTTATCAAAAGAAAACATGAAAGAGTCGACATCCTGAACCGAAGTGCACCACCCACCAGCCAAACAACAACAGACGAACGCAAACAGTAAACAGAGCGAAATGTTTAACTCCAAACAAAATATGCACATTAGCTAGTAAGTGCGTGGGAGAACAGGGAGGGAAGAAGAGGGAGAAGAAGAAAAAAAAAAGGGGGGGAGGGGGGATCGCTTTCGGGGATTGTATAACGGAAATAATAGAAGAAAAGGAAGTCAAACAAGGTTTGTTTGATGTGGGTAGCCAAAAATGTTCTGGTGACGTCAAAATATAAACTTCCTATTATTTATATGTAGACGGACGGGGAAAGTCATTGGCACTTCCAAGTTTGTTTAAGGTGCCAAGTTTTGTAAACGAGTAACTAGAATCAATTAATAATTTGGCAAAATTCCGTCGGAAAATAAACACGTTTGTGAATCGAATCGTTATTTGATTAACGAAACTCCGAAGTTGTATAATTGAGATGAAAGCTATCGGCGAAGAAAAGCAGAGTGATTCATGAGATTGAACTCTCTCTCTCTCTCTCTCTCTCTCTCTCTCTCTCTCTCTCTCTTTCTATCTATTTCTCTCTCTCTCTCTCTCTCACACACACACACACACACACAGACACCCCTCACTCTCTCAAACACACGAATATATAAACACACACGTATTTCTGTTCTATTTTTACCCTATTCCCTCTATGTATCTATCTATCTATCTATCTATCTATCTATCTATCTATCTATGTATCTATCTATCCATCTATCTACATACACTTCTATCATCTATTTACACCTACCCCCCCCCCCCATCCCTTCGTTCTCTAATTCTCCTCTTCTTTCCTCTCCCATCCCTCTTCTTTAATCCTTCATCCTCTCTCTCTCTCTCTCTCTCTCTCTCTCTCTCTCTCTCTCTCTCTCTCTCTCTCTCTCCCACAACCTCTTCCTCTCATCTTCGATCGGATATTAATATAAGCCTTTAAAATATAATATCTGCAAACAATTTCAATTTTCTTTGATTTTTCTGTTATCCTATCGTTTCTTATAGGGGGGCGAAGTGACCGAGTGGTTAAGGCAGTGCACTGTGATCCGGATGACCCAGGTTCGAGCCCCGCTTCAGGCACTTTCGTTTTTTTTTTCCTTGAGCAAGATTATTAACCCCCAATTTGCTCACTTGGACAACATGGGTGATTCCTGTTGACATCAGACATCTTGTTTGATGAGTTATCTATATTCCTTCGTTCTCGCCGAAATGAAATCAATAAATGTCAAATCGGATAACGGGAGATAACAAAAAGGGGGTGTGGCAAAAATTGACAAGGAGAAGTAAAAAGAAAAAGAAAGAAAGAAAGAAATACAGAGAGAGAGAGAGAGAGAGAGAGAGAGAGAGAGAGAGAGAGAGAGAGAGAGGAGAGAGAGAGAGAGAGAGAGAGAGAGAGAGAGAGAATTTAAAAAATAATTAATTAAACTGGTCTAAAAACTAAAAATAAATAAGTCGCAAAAATAAAACACTCAATAAATAAATAAATAAATAAATAAATAAATAAATAAATAAATAAATAAATAAGCAGCAACCATATAATACTTGGTAAATAAATAAATGAATAAACAAATAAAATAAATACATAAAATGAAACAGCATGCCTGACATACTAGGTCAACCGCGAACACCTTATAAGGACAGGGTGTGTCTTTTTTACGAAACCCGCCGAAACCCGCCGAAACCCGCCGAAACCCGCCGAAACCCGATGAAACCCGACGAATCCCGACAAAGTTATGGGAAGTAGGTGGCTGTGGGGAGTGAACCTAGAACTCAGGGAAGTGTACACCATTGGGGAGTGAACCTGGGACTGGGTTTCGGCGGGTTTCGTAAAAAAGAACCAGTGCTTTTTTACGAAACCCGCCGAAACCCGCCGAAACCCGGCGAAACCCGACAATATACAGCAAAGTTATGGGAAGTAGACAACTGTGGGGAGTGAACCCGAGACTCAGGGAAGTGTACACCAGTCGGGAGTGAACCTGAGACTAAGTTTATCGGCCGGTTTCGGCGGGTTTCGTAAAAAAGAATTAGTGCTTTATTACGAAACCCGCCGAAACCCGCCGAAACCCGACAATATCCGGCAAAGTTATGGGAGTTTGGCAACAGTGGGGGGTGATCCTGGGAGTCAGGGAATTGCACACCAGTGGGGAGTTAACCTGGGACTGTGTAAAAAGGATATCAGTGGGAAATAAACCTGGGACTAAAGGGACATGGATACCATTGAAAGTTGAAGCCGGATATGGGAATTGAGTACCAGAGGAGAATGAACCTGACACTATAGAAGGTGGGCGCCAGTGGGGAGTGAACCTGGGATTCAGGGAATTGCACACCAGTGGGGACTTAACCTGGGACTGTGTAAAAAGGATATCAGTGGGAAATAAACCTGGGACTAAAGGGAGATGGATACCATTGAAAGTTGAAGCCGGATATGGGAGTTGAGTACCAGAGGAGAATGAACCCGACACTATAGGAGATGGGCGCCAGTGTGGAGTGAACCTGGGACTCAGGGAAGTGCACACCAATTGGGAGTTAACCTTGGACTGTGGGAGATGGATAACTGTGGGTATCCGAGCCGAACTATAGGAGTTGAGTGCCAGAGGAGAATGAACCTGACACTATAGAAGGTGGGCGCCAGTGGGGAGTGAACCTGGGATTCAGGGAATTGCACACCAGTGGGGATTTAACCTGGGAATATGTAAAAAGGATATCAGTGGAAAATAAACCTGGTACTAAAGGGAGATGGATACCATTAAAATTTGAAGCTTGGTATGAGAGTTTGGTACCAGAGGAGAATGAACCTGACACTAAAGGAGGTGGGCGCCAGTGGGGAGTGAACCTGGGACTATGTAAAAAGGATATCAGTGGGAAATAAACCTGGGACTAAAGGGAGATGAATACCATTGAAAGTTGAAGCCGGATATGAGAGCTTGGTACCAGAGGAGAATGAACCTGACAAAAAAGGGTGTGGGCGCCAGTGGGGAGTGAACCTGGGACTATGTAAACAGGATATCAGTGGGAAATAAACCTGGGACTAAAGGGAGATGAATACCATTGAAAGTTGAAGCCGGATATGAGAGTTTGGTACCAGAGGAGAATGAACCTGACACTATAGGAGGTGGGCGCCAGTGGGGAGTGAACCTGGGACTATGTAAAAAGGATATCAGTGGGAAATAAACCTGGGACTAAAGGGAGATGAATACCATTGAAAGTTGAAGCCGGATATGAGAGTTTGGTACCAGAGGAGAATGAACCTGACACTATAGGAGGTGGGCGCCAGTGGGGAGTGAACCTGGGACTATGTAAAAAGGATATCAGTGGGAAATAAACCTGGGACTAAAGGGAGATGAATACCATTGAAAGTTGAAGCCGGATATGAGAGTTTGGTACCAGAGGAGAATGAACCTGACACTATAGGAGGTGGGCGCCAGTGGGGAGTGAACCTGGGACTATGTAAAAAGGATATGAGTGGGAAATAAACCTGGGACTAAAGGGAGATGAATACCATTGAAAGTTGAAGCCGGATATGAGAGTTTGGTACCAGAGGAGAATGAACCTGACACTATAGGAGGTGGGCGCCAGTGGGGAGTGAACCTGGGACTATGTAAAAAGGATATCAGTAGGAAATAAATCTGGGACTAAAGGGAGGTGGATACCATTGGGAGTTAAAGCCGGATTTGGTAGTTGGGTACCAGAGGAGAGAGAAACCTGACACTATAGGAGGTGGGCGCCAGTGGGGAGTGAACCTGGGACTATGTAAAAAGGATATGAGTGGGAAATAAACCTGGGACTAAAGGGAGATGAATACCATTGAAAGTTGAAGCCGGATATGAGAGTTTGGTACCAGAGGAGAATGAACCTGACACTATAGGAGGTGGGCGCCAGTGGGGAGTGAACCTGGGACTATGTAAAAAGGATATCAGTGGGAAATAAACCTGGGACTAAAGGGAGATGAATACCATTGAAAGTTGAAGCCGGATATGAGAGTTTGGTACCAGAGGAGAATGAACCTGACACTATAGGAGGTGGGCGCCAGTGGGGAGTGAACCTGGGACTATGTAAACAGGATATCAGTGGGAAATAAACCTCGGACTAAAGGGAGATGGATACCATTGAAAGTTGAAGCCGGATATGAAAGCTTGGTACCAGAGGAGAATGAACCTGACACAAAAGGGGTGGGCGCCAGTGGGGAGTGAACCTGGGACTCAGGGAATTGCACACCAGTGGGGAGTTAACCTGGGAATATGTATAAAGGATATCAGTAGGAAATAAATCTGGGACTAAAGGGAGATGGATACCATTGGGAGTTGAAGCCGGATTTATTTCCCACGGATATTCTTTTTTAGATATTCACAGGTTAACTCCCCACTGGTGTGCAATTCCCTGACTCCCAGGTTCACTCCCCACTGGCGCCCACCTTTTATAGTGTCAGGTTTATTCTCCTCTGGTAGCCAACTCCTATAGTTCGGCTCGGATACCCACAGTTATCCATCTCCCACAGTCCCAGGTTAACTCCAAATTGGTGTGCACTTCCCTGAGTCCCAGGTTCACTCCACACTGGCGCCCATCTCCTATAGTGTCAGGTTCATTCTCCTCTGGTACTCAACTCCCATATCCGGCTTCAACTTTCAATGGTATCCTTCTCCCTTTAGTCCCAGGTTTATTTCCCACTCATATCCTTTTTACATAGTCCCAGGTTCACTCCCCACTGGCGCCCACCTCCTATAGTGTCAGGTTCATTCTCCTCTGGTACCAAACTCTCATATCCAGCTTCAACTTTCAATGGTATTCATCTCCCTTTAGTCCCAGGTTTATTTCCCACTCATATCCTTTTTACATAGTCCCAGGTTCACTCCCCACTGGCGCCCACCTCCTATAGTGTCAGGTTCATTCTCCTCTGGTACCAAACTCTCATATCCGGCTTCAACTTTCAATGGTATTCATCTCCCTTTAGTCCCAGGTTTATTTCCCACTCATATCCTTTTTACATAGTCCCAGGTTCACTCCCCACTGGCGCCCACCTCCTTTAGTGTCAGGTTCATTCTCCTCTGGTACCAAACTCTCATACCAAGCTTCAAATTTTAATGGTATCCATCTCCCTTTAGTACCAGGTTTATTTTCCACTGATATCCTTTTTACATATTCCCAGGTTAAATCCCCACTGGTGTGCAATTCCCTGAATCCCAGGTTCACTCCCCACTGGCGCCCACCTTCTATAGTGTCAGGTTCATTCTCCTCTGGCACCCAACTCCTATAGTTCGGCTCGGATACCCACAGTTATCCATCTCCCACAGTCCAAGGTTAACTCCCAATTGGTGTGCAATTCCCTGAATCCCAGGTTCACTCCCCACTGGCGCCCACCTTCTATAGTGTCAGGTTCATTCTCCTCTGGTACTCAACTCCCATATCCGGCTTCAACTTTCAATGGTATCCATCTCCCTTTAGTCCCAGGTTTATTTCCCACTGATATCCTTTTTACACAATCCCAGGTTAACTCCCCACTGGTGTGCAATTCCCTGAATCCCAGGTTCACTCCCCACTGGCGCCCACCTTCTATAGTGTCAGGTTCATTCTCCTCTGGTACTCAATTCCCATATCCGGCTTCAACTTTCAATGGTATCCATGTCCCTTTAGTCCCAGGTTTATTTCCCACTGATATCCTTTTTACACAGTCCAGGTTAACTCCCCACTGGTGTGCAATTCCCTGACTCCCAGGATCACCCCCCACTGTTGCCAAACTCCCATAACTTTGCCGGATATTGTCGGGTTTCGGCGGGTTTCGGCGGGTTTCGTAATAAAGCACTAATTCTTTTTTACGAAACCCGCCGAAACCGGCCGATAAACTTAGTCTCAGGTTCACTCCCGACTGGTGTACACTTCCCTGAGTCTCGGGTTCACTCCCCACAGTTGTCTACTTCCCATAACTTTGCTGTATATTGTCGGGTTTCGCCGGGTTTCGGCGGGTTTCGGCGGGTTTCGTAAAAAAGCACTGGTTCTTTTTTACGAAACCCGCCGAAACCCAGTCCCAGGTTCACTCCCCAATGGTGTACACTTCCCTGAGTTCTAGGTTCACTCCCCACAGCCACCTACTTCCCATAACGTTGTCGGGATTCGTCGGGTTTCATCGGGTTTCGGCGGGTTTCGGCGGGTTTCGGCGGGTTTCGGCGGGTTTCGGCGGGTTTCGTAAAAAAGACACACCGTATAAGGACATGTCGTATCTGGTTCAGAATTCAGTAAAACTCGTATCTGGTTCAGAATTCAGTAAAACTGAGTGACAGCAACACCAACAACGGTCATTAAATAAATTAATGAGCTTTCCCTCTCGTGTTTGTTTCCATTCTATTTCTTCTTTATTTTATATATATATATATATATATATATATATATATATATATATATATATATATATATATATATATATTTCTTTTCTTTTCTAATACTTTTAAATTTTAAACTGAGCTTTATATAGCGCAATATCCACTAAATTATGTGCTCAAAGCGCTTTACAAGGGGTCCCTGGTCAACAGCAACATGTAACATGTAGGACGGGACATGCCGCCTGTTAGGCGATATTACAATTTTTCGGACAAAGAAAGACAACGCTGTTAACGGCCAGGTACTCATTTTACACATGAGTACACCGTGAGAGAAAGTGAGTAAAGAGCCTTTTCCAAGGACTCAACTATGCGCCGAGCTCGAGGCTCGAACCCCAGGACCTTCCGACCCAAAAGCGAGTGTCATACACCACAAGACTACATAGCCGCACTTGTTGTTGTTGTTGTTGTTGTTATTATTTCTGTGATTATTCCCAAGATACCACAGGCACTCACTCAGGATATGTCAAAGACTCCCGACAATCAATTTTTATCTTCGACGGGTTCCCTATGTGTTCAAGCGCCCTTATAAATACCCGGTGTCAAATTGGCGGCGACTTCAAAGCGATCGGGGCACCGCGCCGGCTCTTTGATGATGACACAGGTAATGCGCATCTCTATAATTGATCACCCCCAGTCGGGATGACTTGACATCACGCACGCGAGGTAGGCTACCTACCTACCTACCTACCCATAGACTACTGTATTCTCTACCTACCTACCCGGCTGGCCGTTAACTTTAGACAAGAACAACTAGAAGAAAAAAAAAATACTTTAAAAGATGGGGTGGGGGTGGGGGGGGGGGGGGGGGGGGAGAGAGAGAGAGAGAACGAGAGAGAGAGAGAAATAAAGAATGAAATATATAGAGAGAGAAAGAGTGAAGGAGAGAATAAGAAAGGAAAGAAAGATATATATATATATATATATATATATATATATATATATATATATATATATATATATAGAGAGAGAGAGAGAGAGAGAGAGAGAGAGAGAGAGAGAGAGAAATAAAGAATGAAATAGAGAGAGAGCGAGAGAGAGAGAGAAAGAGTGAAGGAGAGAATAAGAAAGGAAAGAAAGAAAGAGAGAGAGAGAGAGAGAGAGAGAGAGAGAGAGAGAGAGAGAGAGAGAGAAAAGAAAAAAGAAGATAAAAAAATAAAATTACAATCGACCTCCCTTAAGTCGATGTCTAATAGATAGATATTCTCCTTTAAAGTGACTAATTGTGTGTATGTGACCCAATTATCTCATATATATCGGTATTATATCAGGATGAAATGGATGCCGACAAGTGAAAGTAGGATCAAATGACAGGAAATACAAACTTTGAACACGGATTTTATTCCATTTTATGTGATCTCAAATTTAAATTAATAAATTGAGCTCTTATATAACGCAATAAACACTAAATGTGCTCAAAGCGCTTTACAAGGGGTCCCTGGTCAACAGCAACATTTAACATGTAGGACGAGACATGACGCCTGTTAGGCGATATTACAATTTTTCGGACAAAGACAACGCTGTTAACGGCCAGGTATTCATTTTACACCGGAGTGTGGTGAGAGAATGTGAGTAAAGAGCCTTTTCCAAGGACTCAACTATGCGCCGAGCGAGGTTCGAACCCAGGACCTTCCGATCCGAAAACGAGTGTCATACCACTAGACCACATAGCCGCACTAAGTACACTGATAGTGAGCTCTTGGAATCTACGTCTGTTCCCCATTTGAACCAATTCCCCTTTGTCTGCCTTATTCTTGGATGCTTTAAATTTGTAATTCTAGAACTTTTTACTATCCCATTTTCTTCCTTTTTACTGGCGCTGATATAACCTTAATGTGTTGCAAGCGCCGTAAAACCCTTAAAAACAAAAACAAACCGGGATAAACGCCCGACTCCATGGGCATATGGCTCTCAATGACTACTACTGTCCACCCAGCAGTGATTGGGTAGCTGGTTCTGTTATATCTGGCGGAAAGTACTTTGCGATAAACTAGCGTCCTACTCCAACGGGTAGCAATGAAAGACTACTACATCATCCGTTAATTTTTGACAACAACCCAATTAATTAAACTAGAAATCACATAGGCTACCTATCTCGGATGAATAATGCATACCGATACCGATGACCTTAATAAAGCATTCCATTGACCTCTGACCCCGTGTCGGTGAGTAGACGGCAGACTCGCCCTTAAATTAATTATTATTACTCACAGTCACTGGGTCAGGGACTGTAGTCGGAAGGTTTCGCGAATAGTTTAAATTTAATATACAGTATATGCAATAAATAATGAAAATGATGATGATGATCATGATCATGATGATGATGATGATGATGAGAGATGATGATGATAATGATGAAGATGATAACAATAATAATGATGATGACAACAACAACAACAACAACAACAACAACAACAACAACAACAACAACAACAACAACATAGTTTATTCCTATTTTCGTAGCACGAAACACACAGAAGGTATTTCCACAAGACCTATATCTAACTTTTCTAGCCCAAAAGTGATTTTTTGGGAGAGAAATATGTCGATTCATATAGTACA
>NC_088366.1:59002727-59015227 GCF_034508935.2 Berghia stephanieae | reverse complement strand
GTAGTAGCAGCAGTAGTAGTAGTAGTAGTAGTAGTAGTAGTAGTAGTAGTAGTAGTAGTAGTAGTAGTAGTAGTAGTAGTAGTAGTAGTAGTAGTCCGCGAGGATGTAGAAGAATAATAGAGGTGATTGTATTGTAAAGTTGTGGAGGCTGTAGTCATGTATACGTACACGTATCAATGCAAAGCACTGGAATACACGCAGTGTGTATGCCTGTGTATGTACGTAATGTACACAGTACTTGTAGTGGTAGTAGTAGTAGTAGTAGTCTATTATTATTACTACATGTTACGTTCCTGTGGATAACAATGGGCAACTGTGGGTAATGAAGGGTAAACGAGAAGGACAGTTAATGGATCATAGACAAGGCTTTAGAAGTAACTGATGATAGACAGGGCTATAGCGTAGCCATCGTTAAGTTATAGCCTGACACTAAAACCCAAAAAGACTGGCATTTTGACGTCATTATTTGGTTTTTGCACCGCCTAGTGAGTTGTCGTTAGTATTGCTCATGGAAACAAGTCATTTCATTGGTTAAACTATTGAATACAACTCACGATTTGTTTTCTTTTGTGGCCGAAGACTGGCATTTTGACGTCATTTTTTGGTCAGTGTCAGGCTATAAGTTAATGATGGCTACAGCTATAGACGCTATACGTTTAGGTAAAACTAAAATGCTCCCAACACCTGCCAGCCAGATAAAACTGCGGGTAACCGTGAACGTTTATAATCTGATTTGAATAGAATCTAGTGAGAACTAATCATAAATGGCTGTCTAAAAACTAAAATCTAAAAACAATGAGAAAGAGCTGAGCGACGTCAAATTCGTTCTATCTATAGAAGTGACTGATCGTGGACAAGGCTTGCCAACAATAATAGTCTGATAAGAGAAAACATACTGAACTACTGTAAGCTGTGGGCTGGTGAGGGGGGTGGGGGGGGGGTGTATTGAACAAAAATAAAGGAATATAACAGTCCCTTTCAAAAAAAAAAAAAAAAAGAAAAGAAAAGAAAATACTTAACACGGAACATTTCGGGCTCAAACCCCCTCTTCAGCCAACTACTAAAAGTTAAAAAGGTTTCACCTAAAATCCTGATAGACGAGAAAACTGATATATTATTATTATGCTGTACACTTTGAGTTGGGACACTCGATGGCGGAACGCAAGACTTTCGCGGTATAATAATTAATATTCCTTATTGTTCGACACTTTTTAAAAGCCAAGTATTAGTGGTATCATTGTAATAAATAAATAAATAAATAAATAAATAAATAAATAAATAAATAAACAAATAAACAAATAAATAAAATAAATAAATAAATAAATAAATAAATAAATAAATAAACAAATAAATAAATAAATAAATCAACAAAATAATAAATAATAAACAAATAAATAAATAAATAAACAAAAAATAAATAAATAAATAAATAAATAAATCAACAAATAAATAAACAAATAAATAAATAAACAAATAAATAAATAAATAAATAAACAAATAAATAAATAAATAAATAAACTCCGGCTCCGTAGGCCTAATGGCTCTGATGGACTTCTCTCATTCTAATATTATACACAGGTTGCAATCCTCGTCCTACAGATAGAACGAGGTTGACGTCACTCAGGTCTTTGTTATTGTTTTTTGCCATCCATGTTTATGAGTAATTTTCACTCAACTGTATTAACCACTAAAAACGTTCAAGGTTACACATAGTTTTGGGTGTTGGTCCGTTATAATATTTCCGGGTGGCAATGTTGTGAGTTTCTTAGCCAAGCGCACAGCATAACTATGTTAAAAGTACATTGCTCTCAGAGAGAAATATCTTCTTTTTTTTTTTTTTTAAATCGCAAAGGGCCTGGGAAAAGACCCAAGATGTTTATCGCATGATTAATTGCTATGTAAATAAAATATTCCATATAAATTATTTATTCAGTCATTCATTGATGGTTATCGTTGAATAACATGTTAGACATTGGAAATAAAAGCATTCACGGCGAGTGATAATGTTCAGAAACACCGAACAGCGTAACTGAGAGAGAGAGAGAGAGAGAGAGAGAGAGAGAGAGAGAGGGTGAGAGAGAGAGGGAGGAGGGATGGGAGAAAAAGAGAATGAGATAAGGGGCGCAGAGAGAGATAGAGAGAGAGGTTGAGAGTGAAATGGGGAGGAGAGAGAGGAGAGAGAGAGAGAGAGGAGAGAGAGAGAGAGATAGAGAGAGAGGTTGAGAGTGAAATGGGGAGGAGAGAGAGGGAGAGAGAGAGAGAGAGAGAGAGAGAAAGAGAGAGAAAGAAAGAAAGAGAGACAGACACACACACACACACAGAGAGAGAGAGAGAGAGAGAGAGAAAGAGAGAGAGAGAGATAGGGAGAGAGAGAGAAGTAAGAAAGAGAGATAGAGAGAGAGAAAAAAGATAGAAAGAAAGAAAGAGAGAGAGAGAGAGAGAGAGAGAGAGAGAGAGAGAAAGAGAGAGAGAGAAAGAGAGATAGATAAATAGATAGAGAGATAAATAGATAGAGAGATAGATAGATAGAGAGAGAGAGATAGAGAGAGAGAAAAGAAAGAGAGAGAAAAGAAAGAAGAAAAAAGAGAAAGAAGAGAAGATAGATAGATAAATAATATATATATATATATATATTATATATATATAGAAGAGAGTAGAGAGAGAGAGTAGAGAGAGAGAGAGAGAGAGAGAGAGAGAGAGAGAGAGAGAGAGAGGGAGACTACGAAAACGCCACCATATTATGGTTAACAAAAATTGGGGAAGGAGAGAGAGAGGAAACGAAGCAGAAAGGGGTAATAGCATAGCCCTACTATAATACTGACTCTTTTAGTACGCCATGGGTAATAGTAATAGGAACAATTTATATTTTCGTCAAAACTCAATGACTCACTCGGAGCGCACAAAAGACGGGTACGTGAAAAAGGGGCATTGCTGATCAATAAAATCACGTTCACAGTCACAGAGTGATATGTGACGAAACGTGACTGACAGTATCAAGCTGGTATTAAGTCGGAATGAACCAGATGAAGATAATAATAATTTAGTTTTAAAAATATTCCAATTAAAGCGAAGTGCCCATAACACAGCAACGTTGTGGACAATATGAAGTTGTGGTACTCTGAGAAATAAATATTAAAGTAAAAAAGAAAGAAAAAAAAGGAAAAAGAAAAAAAATTCGTCAAACCAGTCTAGTTTTTTAGGAGGGGGGGGGGGGAGGGGGGAACTGTAGTCACAAACAAATCAATCTTTGATTGTAACGCTAATATTGCTATTCCCTTGTTATTTTTAGGTGATACGACGTCTAATTTGATGATTAACAAAAAAGAAAAAAAAATCATTAAAAAAAAATTGGGGGTGACTTACAGGGCCAATAAAAGGCTAAAATTAGACTTTTTTTTTTTTAAACAAAATTTCTTACATTGATGCCCCAAAAACCACTATATAAATTTCTTTCAAATTCACACACAATTTTTCTGACAATAAAAGCTACATCATGATGTAGTAAGGGTTATGCAATAGTCTTGAAAATAAATTTTAAAGAATTTTTCACTTTCATTCTTCACTGGTTTCTACGCCTTGTGCTACCAAGAGCAGTCCTCACCACAGACTACTACCCTGTATTCTCTATGGTCCTCACCACAGATTACGTAGTAGTCCTCACCACAGACTACTACCCTGTATTCTCTATGGTCCTCACCACAGATTACGTAGTAGTCCTCACCACAGACTACTACCCCGTATTCTCTATGGTCCTCACCACAGATTACGTATAGTTACTGTAGTAGTCTGTGGTCCTCACTATCACAGATTTATAAATAGTAACCTCTATGGTACTTACCGATAAGGTTTCATCCATATTATAATTAGCCAAATTGAATCCAGTCTTTTTCTTCCAAATTTGGTCTTCCAATGCTTTGTTTAGGTCAGCACTGACCAGAAAACATTCTGGAATCGGGTGGAGTGAACAAAAATGGTCAATAGAAGCTTTTTTTTAGGCGGCTGGAGTGAGGATGTATATATTATATATATATATATATATATATATATATATATATATATATATATATAGAGAGAGAGAGAGAGAGAGAGAGAGAGAGAAGAGAGAGAGAGAGAAGAGAGAGAGAGAGAGAGAGAGAAAGAAGAGAGAAGAGAGAGAGAAGAGAGAAGAAGGAAGAGAGAAAGAAAGAGAGAAGAAGAGAGAGAGAAGAAGAAGAGAAGAGAAAGAAAGAGAGAGAGAAAGAAAGAAAGAAGAGAGAAAGAAGAGAGAGAGAAGAAGAGAGAAGAAGAAAAGAGAGAAGAGAGAGAGAGAAAGAGAGAGAGAAGAAAGAAAGAAAGAAAGAAGAGAGAGAGAGAAGAAGAGAGAAGAAGAGAGAGAGAGAGAAGAGAAGAAAGAGAAAGAAATATAATTCATAAAAGTTGAGTAACAACTGTGAAAAATGTTGACCAATTAATAGAATACAATTAGTGCTTTTCTTCACTCAAAACAATGTTAAAGTTGCTTACCCTCTCTCTTCTCTCTCTCTCTCTTCTCTCTCCCTTCTCTTCTCTCTTCCCCTCTCTCTCTCTCTCTCTCTCTTCCACAAACAAAGTTGTCCTTTTAAATCCATGGGAAAGAAAGAAAGAGAGAGAGAGAAAGAGAGAGAGAGAGAAAAGAGAGAAAGAGAGAGAGAAAGAGAGAGAGAGAGAGATGTATTTCATTGGTTTGATGCACTTGGGTAGTTTTAATACTTTATTTTTAGCAATGATTTTACGTGTGTGTGTGTGTGTGTGTGTGTGTGTGTGTGTGTCCATGTGCGTGTGATGGGGTGGGGGGGGGGTTCGATGTTTTGCATTGTTTTGATGTATAGTCGATTTTTTTTCTTTTTCTGATACTCTCGTCAACCCAACAGTGATTGAGCTGGGTCTGTAATATTTGACGGAAAGTACTTTAACATTAAGATTTAAGATAGACCACCGTCCTATCCGATGGATAGGATACGAAATCACGACCGACGTTTAAACAGAAACTGAAATAGAATCCGGCCCCATGGATTTAAAAGGACAACTTTGTTTGTGGAAGAGAGAGAGAGAGAGAGAGAGATAGCAGAGAGAGAGAGAGAGAGAGAGAGAGAGAGAGAGAGAGAGAGAGAGAGGGAGGGGGGGGGTAAGCAATCATTTACATTGTTTAGAGTGAAAAGAAAAGCAATAAAGTTGTATGTTATTTAATTGGTCAACATTTTCACAGTTGGTTAACTCAACTGTATTAATGAATGATATTAGATGATTTATGAATGAGTGGATGGATGGATGATGATTGAATGAATGAATGGATGGACGGATGAATGACTGTATGAATGAATGGAATGTATGTATGAATGAATGAATGGATGGATGAATGAATGAACGAATGAATGAATGAATGAATGGAATGACCTATTTCAATCCTTTTAGTTGACGATTAGTAAAAAGTGTTCCGATTATATTTTAATTTGATTCTCACAATAAATCTCACTTGTTCAATCTATTCATCAATGATTTTTTTTTTCATTAAATTAAAAACAAAAACTTTTATGAACTCATACCTACAGTACACATGCTGATGCTACCGAAGAAATAAAGTGTGAGGTTAAAACTGCAAACTGAACGATGAACTACCTAAATAAAAGGTCAACGAAGTGTGTTAAAGAATGTACCTACAATGTGGTTAACAGTCACAGAGTGAGATGATGTTGAAAGAGATCAGAGAGGAGATTGAAGTTGAAGACAGTAGAGGAACATGAAAGATAAAAATTAAGTAGTGAACTCACCATGTTTACTATGGAACTTCCCCATCATCAAGTATTATTACTATTTAATCCCATTGTACACAATAATTCCCAAAATCTTCTTCAGAAATAATCCGTTATACGAATTAGAGCACAACAATAAAGTAATCCACAAGAACTACACACAATAATAAAATTTACTCTGCACTACGATCAGACAAACGAACGAGGCCTCATTGGAAAACTTTAGAACGGGGAACAACACTCAGCACAACAGTGCCCGAATTGTTTTCCTATCGCAGCTACGCACTCTGTGGCACGAAGCAAGAAAGTCAAAGACGTGCAGATACCGGTAATGTATTCGGTTCTTTTTACCCGAGTCCCCATGGATTCACAGCCTTAAAATCAATCAAACTTTTTTATAAATGTTAAAGGAATACTTTTTTTAATGATTTAATTTTTTCCACTTTTAAATAATTTGATATAGTACGGTCATTTTTCAATAAATCACTGAAAATAATAATTTATAAAGAATTCAATGCCAGTCGAGTACTACAATATTATATATTTGCCCAGCTCTAAAACAACTTACTGTTTTTCACCCTCCCCTCTCCCACTGCTTCTCACGATGAGCGTAGAACGGCGGGCGGGCGGCGACTCATCAAAGCTAGCGGGTTGTTGTTTGTCTGTCTGTTCGCTTCGCCGCTTCGTCAAAGTGTTTTGTGGGCGGGGTTTACCACCTAAGGACTGAGACGGTAATATAAACAAAACGGGAGTCATACACCACCCTCTTGGTTCCACTCTTGAAAGATTCTTTAGAAATCTAGAAGATTATAAAATAACAATAATTATAATCTTTTAACGAAATGTGCTTTGATGTTTAGCTCGTGTTACACTACACTTAGCCTAGATTTGGGAGTCTTCTGCGACTTCGATCAGTGATGAAAAGAAAATCATCTATTTACAAGGAGTAAAATTAAGGAGAATATTGACATTATTTCGTATGACCCGCTTTTCCAAATACCTAACAGCCTAACTGCAAAGCACAATAAATATTTTTTTAAAGATGCTCCGAATGATAACTTGCTGTGTACGGTTGTTCAAAGTTGTTTTTTTTTTTTTTTTTTGTTTTTTTTTTATCTGTGCAGCCATCTATTCATGTTTGTTTGTTTGTAACAGTATTTGTAGTTGTTTGTTTTATTTTTTTTAATACCTAGTCCCAATGAACAGATAAGACTGGTCAATCTAAAAAAAAAATAACGAGGGCTGAGAGGAGTCACAGCAGAGGATTTCAGGAAGCCAACGTTTTAATTCATTTCACTATAATAAATAAAACGCCCTTCCAACTAGTGGCCCCTGAAGCTACATATCGAGGCATCTAAAATGAAATTAAGTACTATTTATAATTAAGATAATATAGATCTATAATGTGCAAAAATTAATGATAAAAATAGCTACATAAAAAAATGTTTTAAACATCGGGAGAAGTCAATGTGACGATCCGACAATTCGACACTGCTATTATACTGGTAAAACTCCGACGCCGCCCTCTCGTGAGTTTCCGTAGTGTAGTGGTTATCACATCTGCCTAACACGCAGAAGGTCCTGGGTTCGAGCCCCAGCGGAAACAATGTTTTTTTTTTTTTTCGAAATCGTTTTTCCCTTTTCTCGTATTGATCAAATCTATTTCTTTGCACGAATTTCTCACCTTCTATTATTTTTCATTATTTCATTTTTTAAAAGCAAACCACTGTTTCTTCCACACTTTGCGATTATTATTATTATTATTATTATTATTATTATTATTATTATTATTATTATTATTATTATTATTATTATTATTATTATTATGATCATCATTATTATTATAATGATCGTCATTATTATTGTCTTTATCATTATTATCATTTTCATTATCATAACTATTGTCATCATCATCACCACCATCATCATCATTCATCATCACTATCATCATCATCATCATCATCATCATCATCATCATCATCATCATCATCATCATCATCATCATCATCATCATCATCACCATCATTATCACCAGCATCATTATGTGGTAAAATTCCGACGCCTCACATTAGTGACTTTCCGTAGTGTAGTGGTTATCACATCTGCCTAACACGCAGAAGGTCCTGGGTTCGAGCCCCAGCGGAAACAAACTTTTTTTCTAAGTTATTTTTTTCAAAATCGTTTTCCCTTTTTCACAACGTTGATCAAATCTATTTTTTTGCACGAATCTCACCTTCGATTATTTTTCATTATTTCCGTTTTTAAAGCAAACCACTGTTTCTTCTACACTTTGCACTCATTATTATTATTATTATTATTATTATTATTATTATTATTATTATTATTATTATTATTATTATTATTATTATTATTATTATTATTATTATTATTATTATTATTATTATTATTATTATTATTATTATTATTATTATTATTATTATTATATATTATATTTTATTATATTATTAATTATTATTTTATTATTATTATTATTATTATTATTATTATTATTATTAATTATTATTATTATTATTATTATTATTATTATTATTATTATTATATTATTATTATTATTATTATATTATTATTATATTATTATTATTATTATTATTATTATTATTATTATTATTATTATTATTATTATTATTATTATTATTATTTTATTATTATTATTATTATTTTATTATTATTATTATTATATATATTATTTTATTATTATTATTATTATTATATATTATTTTATTATTATTATTATTATTATATATTATTATTATTATTATTATTGTATTATATCATATTATTATTATAATATATCATTATTATTTCATTATTATTATTATTCATTTTATTATTTAAATTATTGTCATCATTATCATCATATTATCTATCATCATCATCACCACCATCATCATCATCATCATCACTATCATCATCATCATCATCATCATCATCATCATCATCATTATCATCATCATCATGATCATTATCACCAGCATCATTATGTGGTAAAATTCCGACGGCTCACATTAGTGAGTTTCCGTAGTGTAGTGGTTATCACATCTGCCTAACACGCAGAAGGTCCTGGGTTCGAGCCCCAGCGGAAACAAGCTTTTTTTTCTAATTTATTTTTTTCAAAATCGTTTTTCCTTTTTTACAACATTGATCACATCTATTTTTTGCACGAATTTCTCACCTTCGATTATTTTTCATTGTTTCCTTTTTTAAAGCGAACCACTGTTTCTTCCACACTTTGCGATTATTATTTATTATTATTATTTTTTATTATTATTATTATTTATTATTATTATTATTATTATTATTATTATTATTATTATTATTATTATTATTATTATTATTATTACTATCATTATTATTGTTTTATTATTATTATTATTATTATTATTATTATTATTGTTATTATTATTATTATAGTGTAAAATTTCGACACCTCACACTGTGATTTGTATTAGTGGTTATCACATCTGCTAACACGCAGAAGTCCTGGGTTCGAGCCCCAGCGGAAACAATTTTTATTATTATTATTATTATTATTATTACTATTATTAGTATTGTTGTTATTATTATTATTATTATTATTATTATTATTATTATTATTATAGTGGTAAAATTTCGACACCTCACACTCGTGAGTTTCCGTAGTGTAGTGGTTATCACATCTGCCTAACACGCAGAAGGTCCTGGGTTCGAGCCCCAGCGGAAACAATTTTTATTATTATTATTATTTCAAAATCGCTTTTGGTTCTTGACGACATTGATTTTATGATTTTTTGATTTATTTTTTTTTCACGAATTACTAACCTCACTAACTCGTAACATATAAGATGAGACATGACGGCATTTAAGGGATATTTCAACTTCTTTTTTTTTTTAATCCGACAGAGACAACGCTGTGAACGGACAAGTATTCATTTTACACCTGAGTACGGTGAGAGAATGTGAGTAAATAGCCTTTTCTAATTAATTCAATTATGCGCCACCCTGAGTGGGACTCGAACATTGGACCTTCCGGACCGACCGACCGACCGAAGGCGCGTGTCATACCCATCAGTGCCCTATTTAGCCTGCTATGGTCATTCCACAAGACCACACAGTCCCACAGTAAATCTCAGCGACATACTGATGCTACACTTCATGAGGCTCATGAACTTTGAAAAGAAAAAAAAAAATGCTAAAGTTTATCCTGTTTTGTTTGGGGATTTTTTTTTTTTTTTGTGTTTATTTTTTATGTTGTTTTTTTTTTTTTGTTTGTTTGTTTTGTTTGTTTTTGTTTTTTTTTGTTGTGTTCTTTTGTTTTGTTTTTTTTTGTTTTTTTGGGGGGCTTTCTTTTTGTTTTGTTTGTTTGTTTTTGTTTTTTTTGTTTTGTTTTTTTTTTTGTTTTTTTTTTGTATTTTGTTGTATTGTTTTTGTTTGTTTTTTTTTTTTTGTTTGTTTGGTTTATTGTATTTATTTATTTATTTTTTTGGGGGGTGGGGGTTATGCCACTAAAAGGTGAATAACTGTTGATATCTACTATACGGATAGGACCCTGAACTGTTACAATTCACTTTCCATCTAATCAATATTAGATTCAGCGACTCAATCATTCCATTTATTTATTTATGTATTTATTTTTCTACTTATTTTTTTAAAATTTATTTATTAATTCATTTATTTATTTATATATTTGTTTGTTTACAAATTTACTAACCTCAAAAACTCACATCTTCACAAACACTATTTTGCTCATTAACACTTACTAGCACTGATCATTATACACACAACCACTTTCCACCACCACTACTACCCACCACCGCCACCACAACTCCACCAACATAACTAGCAACATCGCCACCACCACCACCACTACCACTCAAAACCACTGTCACCACCAATACAATCCACAACTACCACATACAATCACCACACCACCATTCACCAACATCACTCACCATCATCGCCCACCACCACCACCACACTTGTACTACCACCCCCACCAGCAGCACTCACCACCACCACTACCACCACCACCATTCGCCATCACTATCACTATCACTACCACTACTCATCACCACCACTACTACTCACCACCATAACGAATCATCACCCTCACTACTCACCACCACTACTACCACTCATCAACGCCCACCATCCACTATCCCTACCACTACTCACCACCCCACCACTACCACTTTCCATTCACCGCCATACTCACCACCACCCACCACAACTACCATCTTCACCACCACCATTTTGCTCATTAACACTTACCAGCAGTGATCATAACACACAGCCACTTACCTGATTATGATGAGAGAATGTGAGTAAAGAGCCTTTTCCAATGACTCAACTATGCACCGAGCGAGGCTCGAACACAGGACCTTCCGATCCGAAAGCGAATGTCATACCACTAGACCACATAGCCGCACGTTTTGTTTTGTTTTTAAATCACAACGGATTGAGTCGAAAAGGTCGTTAAAAAAACACGCTTTGATTTGAGAAATAAAACAACTTTAAATGGCCAAGTACGTTTGTTATTCTACACCATTTTATCTTTATTTTTAATACTATTTTATTTTAACCTATTTTTCTTCATTCCAGGTCATTTGATCTAAGTCATAATAATACTGTGTATTATATTTAATTCTATTTTAATCTCCAGCTGTCGTTGTGGGCTATAGCAGACAACAACAGAAAGCCCTGATTAAAGTTTCCATTTCGTTGACATTGCTGGTACCATACTCATGCTTATCCTCTGATATCGGTCCCTTTTGATCTTTATATCGGCTTCTTTGAGGTCACCAAATACAAAGAGGGAACGTGCCATTGTCCGCGGCCAATTAATCCACGGATGAGCGAACCCAAGCCCGATTAATTACCGGAGCTTAGTCTTTGAACGTCACCAAGTTAGTTGCTGTTGTAGCTTACCTGCTTCTCTCTTACTCTTGCTCATTGCTCATCGACTGTCTAACCATTGTCCATTATAGAATGAGTGAAGATGACGTCACTCGGCTATTTTGTTAATTAATCAGACAAAACGATTAAGGTTACACATTGGTACGTTGGATCTGGCGGGCAAAACTCGTGAGCGCATATTTATTTACATTAATGACAAATCATTTTGCATTTCACATAATTTTCGGTATCTAACTTTTTAAAATCTTTGTAAAGCGCTTTGAGCTTTGTTAGTGGATATTGCGCTTTATAAGAGCTCAATTTTTAACAGAATACGGAAGAGGCTATAAATTCTAAATGCAAACTTATTGCTGATGATACCAAAATTTATGCATCAACATTAGATAAAGATATCTTACAAAATTATATTAATTCACTATACAATTGGTCTGAAAATTGGCAGCTTTCTTTCAATATTACTAAATGTAGAGTTCTGCACATTGGTAGGTCTAACCCTTTATTCTCATATTACATAAGTGACAATAAATAACTGTTATGCCAACTAGATGCTCAGAAAGGGACTTGGGGATCATCTTTGATAATAAATTGTGTTTTGATGAACATATTATATGTCATTGTAGAAAAAGAGCGAACAAGCTTCTGGAAATAGTCTTCAACAGTCGTAACGTCACTTCCTTCCTAATGACGCATGGTAACTTAGTAACACTGGCTCTAAACGATCGGAACAATGGCGGACGCCCGTATGAAATATTTCCCCGGCGAACATATCCAGAGGAAAAAAAAACCCCCATAAATTTGATCATGTTTTGATTTTTACAC
>NC_088366.1:58997727-59000227 GCF_034508935.2 Berghia stephanieae | reverse complement strand
AAACAGAGAAAAAAATCTAAACACCCCTAAAACGACCAGTTGGTGAAAAGAATAATCTCAATTTTATATATAGGCATACATGTATGTACAAACATTTTGTTATGATAAACCTTTAGGTTCGTCAACGTCTGTCGCTCAGTTAATGTCATAGCACACTTTAATCGCGACCAATCGTCTCAAAACGGTATTATATCGTTTGTGAACCTTAAGCTTCTTCACCTTCTTCTTCTTCTTCTTCTTCTTCTTCTTCTTCTTCTTCTTCTTCTTCTTCTTCTTCTTCTTCTTCTTCTTCTTCTTCTTCTTCTTCTTCTTCTTCTTCTTCTTCTTCTTCTTCTTCTTCTTCTTCTTCTTCTTCTTCTTCTTCTTCTTCTTCTTTTCTTCTTCTTCTTCTTCTTCTTCTTCTTCTTCTTCTTCTTCTTCTTCTCTTCTTCTTCTTCTTCTTCTTCTTCTTCTTCTTCTTCTTTTCTTCTTCTTCTTCTTCTTCTTCTTCTTCTTCTTCTTCTTCTTCTTCTTCTTCTTCTTCTTCTTCTTCTTCTTCTTCTTCTTCTTCTTCTTCTTCTTCTTCTTCTTCTTCTTCTTCTTCTTCTTCTTCTTCTTCTTCTTCTTCTTCTTCTTCTTCTTCTTCTTCTTCTTCTTCTTCTTCTTCTTCTTCTTCTTCTTCTTCTTCTTCTTCTTCTTCTTCTTCTTCTTCTTCTTCTTCTTCTTCTTCTTCTTCTTCTTCTTCTTCTTCTTCTTCTTCTTCTTCTTCTTCTTTCTTCTTCTTCTTCTTCTTCTTCTTCTTCTTCTTTTCTTCTTCTTCTTCTTCTTTCTTCTTCTTCTTCTTCTTCTTCTTCTTCTTCTTCTTCTTCTTCTTCTTTCTTCTTCTTCTTCTTCTTCTTCTTCTTCTTCTTCTTCTTCTTCTTCTTCTTCTTCTTCTTCTTCTTCTTCTTCTTCTTCTTCTTCTTCTTCTTCTTCTTCTTCTTCTTCTTCTTCTTCTTCTTCTTCTTCTTCTTCTTTTCTTCTTCTTCTTTTCTTCTTCTTCTTCTTCTTTTCTTCTTCTTCTTCTTCTTCTTCTTCTTCTTCTTCTTCTTCTTCTTCTTCTTCTTCTTCTTCTTCTTCTTCTTCTTTCTTCTTCTTCTTCTTTTCTTCTTCTTCTTCTTCTTCTTCTTCTTCTTCTTTTCTTCTTCTTCTTCTTCTTCTTCTTCTTTTCTTCTTCTTTCTTCTTCTTCTTCTTCTTCTTCTTTCTTCTTCTTCTTCTCTTCTTCTTCTTCTTCTTCCTTTCTTCTTCTTCTTCTTCTTCTTCTTCTTCTTCTTCTTCTTCTTCTTCTTCTTCTTCTTCTTCTTCTTCTTCTTCTTCTTCTTCTTCTTCTTCTTCTTCTTCTTCTTCTCCTCTTTCCTTCTGGTGCCCAAAGAAATAAAGGAACGTCTCGGACAACTTGGAGGAGAACAAGAACAGTGGAAGTAGTGATGAGAGAGAGAGAGAGAGAGAGAGAGAGAGAGAGAGAGAGAGTGGGGAGGGGGGGGGGTATGGAATTCCCTTAAGATGATGACCACCGACAGAGGAAGATGGACGTCCTTTGTTGCTGCCCTACGACATGTCAGCATGTATAATGAATGGGCAGTAGGCAAGGTAAGTAAGAACCTTAAGCTTAACTTTTAAAATTAAAACTTAACTTTTAAAATTTGAGATAAAATGAATTGAAAAGAGTGAAGTTTGTTCATTAATTTTTTTTAATTTCAAAAAGAAGAAAAGAAAATATCATTCTGATAATTCTGGTTTTAAATTCAATATCCTTCATTTCGATCACCTCGACATAATGCCACAATGACACGAAGGGTCACAGATTTGTGTAAACCATAAACGTGATGGGACCTTATCCTGTACCCTAATATGACATGTTTCGATGGAAATATTCCAAAATATTTCTAATGACGATGTAAAATGATGATGATGATGATGATGATGATGATGATGATGATGATGACAATGATGATGATGATGATGTTGATATGAGGGATGATGATGATGATGGTGATGATGATGATGATGATAGTAACAATATTTCAAACATACAATTTTATTTTTTAAAATCTAACTTAAATTTTATGTTATGTAACCACAACTTTAAAAAAAACGTTGATTTTTCTTTTTAGAATTGGCATAAAACATGCCAAAGTGTCACTCCTCTACTCACCCAACCTCCGCAGTGACGACACCGGATACACACTGACTTATCGGACTTCTTTCGCATTTTTGAACAAAGCGGAAGAATTAGATCCTGAATCTCTCTGTTCTTCTGATATCAATCATTTAATTTGCTGTAATCGATTCCATTTCATTAACGACGTCTTAGTAGTTGAAAGTGAAAGTTGAAAGCAAAGCAAGCGGGCGAACTAGGCAGGCAGGAAGAGCGACACAGTGCATGCAAGCAGACACAGGTTAGCGAAACTCGAAGGTGATTCTTCTTCTTCTTCTTCTTTTCTTCTTCTTCTTCTTTCTTCTTCTTCTTCTTCTTCTTCT
>NC_088366.1:58942727-58995227 GCF_034508935.2 Berghia stephanieae | reverse complement strand
TTCTTCTTCTTTTCTTCTTCTTCTTCTTCTTCTTCTTCTTCTTCTTCTTCTTCTTCTTCTTCTTCTTCTTCTTCTTTTCTTCTTCTTCTTCTTCTTCTTCTTCTTTTCTTCTTCTTCTTCTTCTTCTTCTTCTTCTTCTTCTTCTTCTTCTTCTTCTTCTTTCTTCTTCTTCTTCTTCTTCTTCTTCTTCTTCTTCTTCTTCTTCTTCTTCTTCTTCTTCTTCTTCTTCTTCTTCTTCTTCTTCTCTTCTTCTTCTTCTTCTTCTTCTTCTTCTTCTTCTTCTTCTTCTTCTTCTTCTTCTTCTTCTTCTTCTTCTTCTTCTTCTTCTTCTTCTTTCTTCTTCTTCTTCTTCTTCTTCTTCTTCTTCTTCTTCTTCTTCTTCTTCTTCTTCTTCTTCTTTTCTTCTTCTTCTTCTTCTTCTTCCTTCTTCTTCTTCTTCTTCTTCTTCTTCTTCTTCTTCTTCTTCTTCTTCTTCTTCTTCTTCTCTTCTTCTTCTTCTTCTTCTTCTTCTTCTTCTTCTTCGTCTTCGTCTTCGTCTTCTTCTTCTTCTTCTTCTTCTTCTTCTTCTTCTTCTTCTTCTTCTTCTTCTTCACTTCCACCAGTTAAACTGCCGTACTCTAGAAAGACACGTATTTTAAAAATTTGGCCTGAAAACTTGTCCTTCAAATATCGACCGATATAAATGACCCCTCATCATCACAAAAACTCAAACCTGGGACATCGCGAGGTCTTCCAAAAACTCTCGTGTTTGAGAGTTGTTGACATGATGGGGGATCATTTAAATGGTTTAATTTTTGATGCACGATTTTTCTGGCCAATTTTTTAAATATACGTCTCTTTCCAGAGTACGACAGTTAACTCTTTATTCATTTTCTTATAGTTTTTGTTTTGTTTTGTTTTTAAATTTTTTTTTTTATCAAGCTAGTGCTGCCGTGATTCTCATAGGATTAAATTAATACTGCAGTAGTTGTGTGTCGAAGTGAAATAATGGTTCCATTTTCTATCAACGGATTCTCTTTGAAGTGGATACTTTCTCTCAGCCTTTAACTTCAATTTACCCAGCGCCCCTGATCTTCAAAGTTCCAGTTAAAAACTTGAAAGATATCAAAGCAGATACAAGCATTATACTCTCACAACTAAAACTAATGACATGGCTGGAAAATATAAGAAAATAAAAAAAGCAGTGGATGTTACTGATAGCATATCAAAGACACATCTAGAATAACTTATTTTGTTATAATAATAATAATCTATTTATGGCCTTTCTACTTTCTTCTTTGAAATTAACATAAAAATTGTTTATGACATTCTATAAAGAAAATTAATAAAAAAGGAGGAAGTGTAGAATGTATAAGGTTGGGGTTATAAAGAACAATGTGAAATTGAATGTAAGCTTCAATTTAATTACGAAAACAGATAAAATAGACGTTTCGGGTTTCCCCTTTATCACCAAAACAGGATGAATGAAACACTACAGACGAATGAGATAATGTGGTAGTGGCGTTGTTAACGTCTGTAGGTTTCATTCATCTTGTGTTGTTGATAAAGGGGAAACCCTAAACGTCCATTTTATCTGTTTTCGTAATCAAATTGAAGCTTTCATTCAATTTCACATTGTTATTTATTTCTTCGAACTTCAAGCAGCAACATTTACATAAGGTTGATGTAAAATCTTCTTCCTTGCCTTCGGCGAATGAATGCCGATCGTCTGGTTCAACAGAACGCTTATGTCATTCAAAATGTCTCCCTGTTTTAACTTCCAATTTACCCTGTGCCACTGATCTTCAAAGTTCTAGCTGAAAATTTAGAAGATATCAAAGCAGATATACTGGCATTATAATATCACAACTAAAACTAGAGGCATGGTTGAAAAAGAATTAAAATAAAGGAAAATAAAAAGCAGTGGTTAGGATTGATTAAATATTTCTAACTTCTCTTCTTTGAAACTAACTTTAAATTTTTTTACTAATAGGGAATGAGATTAGCGGAAGAGTAGCGTCCCTTGATTGGACGTCACCCATAGTTTGTGACGTCAACGGCGGAAAAGTTATTAGAGAGAGAACATGTTGGTTGTGCGCATGCGTCTCTCGTCCTTGCTTCCGGTGAAAGCAGTTTGAGACATTTCAAAACCAAATTGACGTTCTCTCTGTAAGGTGACGTCCAATCAAGGGACGCTACTCTTCCGCTAATCTCATTCCCTATAGCAGGTTGGGGAAAGAATAACATACAGTATAATAATAATAATAATAATAGTAATATAATAATAATAATAATAATAATAGTGCGGCTATGTGGTCTAGTGGTATGACACTCGCTTTCGGATCGGAAGGTCCTGGGTTCGAGCCTCGCTCGGCGCATAGTTGAGTCCTTGGAAAAGACTCTTTACTCACATTCTCTCACCGTACTCAGGTGTAAAATGAGTACCTGGCCGTTAACAGCGTTGTCTTTGTCCGAAAAATTGTAATATCGCCTAACAGGCGTCATGTCTCGTCCTTCATGTTAAATGTTGCTGTTGACCAGGGACCCCTTGTAAAGCGCATTGAGCACGTTAAGTGGATATTGCGCTATATAAATGCTCAATTTTTTTAAATAATAATAATAATAATAATAATAATAATAATAATAATAATAATAATAATAATAATAATAATAATAATAATAATAAATAATAATAATAGTAATAATAATAATAATGAAAATAGTAATAAATATTTAGGAGTAGAATTCAATTAAAATATTTCATCAATATGTAGAAAAATGTTTGATTTAACGATTTATGATGAGAACTCATTTTCCATAAAAATTGACTTCTTGACTAAAATTGTCAACATCTCCGTTCGAAGCTTTTCACCATGCGACTGATTATCTCAAGGACGTCCACTGAGGAAGATACACAATCATTGAATTCATACAAGTTCGATTATTAGCCCCACCCCTCCTCCTGCCCCCTCCTCTTCCATTCCTCCTTCTACCTCCTCCTCCTCCCCCATCCTCCTTCCCCCTCCTCTTCCATTCCTCCTTCTATCTCCTCCTCCTCCCCCATCCTCCTTCCCCCTCCTCTTCCATTCCTCCTAGGAGGAGGAGGAGGAGGAGGAGGAGGAGGAGGAGGAGGAGAAGAAGAAGAAGAAGAAGAAGAAGAAGAAGAAGAAGAAGAAGAAGAAGAAGGAGGAGGAGGAGGAGGAGGAGGAGTAGGAGGAGATGAAGAAGAAGAAGGTGGAGGAAGAGAAGAAGACAAAAGAAGAAGAAGAAGAAGAAGAAGAAGAAGAAGAAGAAGAAGAAGAAGAAGAAGACAAAAAAGAAGAAGAAGACAGAAGAAGAAGAAGAAGAAGAAGAAGAAGAAGAAGAAGAAGAAGAAGAAAAGAGAAGAAGAAGAAGAAAGAAGAAGAAGAAGAAGAAAGAAGAAGAAGAGAGAAAGAAGAAGAAAAAAAAGAAGAAGAAGAAGACAAAAGAAGAAGAAGAAGAAGAAGAAGAAGAAGAAGAAGAAGAAGAAGAAAGAAAGAAAGAAAGAAAGAAAGAGCAATGGGAAGAATGAAAATGATCAATGGGAGATAGAGATAGATAGACAGATAGATAAATAGAGAGAGATGGAGAGAGAGAGAGAGAGAGAGAGAGAGAGAGAGAGAGAGTAAGGAGAAATGCACAAACAAACCCACACCGTAATCAAGAGAGACGCGTTGATTTCAATGTTTTTAATTTTTAAAGTCCAATACCTCTCACGAGAATGTTCAAAACAACAGCGAATTAATACTTAATAGGCCCTACAGTCTCGGGGGTTCTCGGTCGATTGTTCAATGTAAATTGAACATGGAGAGGACTGTCCTCACAAGTAAATAAATAAATTGAGCTTTTATATAGCGCAATATCCTAAACGTGCTCAAAGCGCTCTATAGGGGGTCCCTGGCCAGCAGCAACATTTAACATTTAGGACGGGACATGACGCCTGTTAGGCGATTTTAGAATTTATTTCGGACAGAGACAACACTGTTCACGGCCAGGTACTCATTTTACACCTGAGTATGGTGTGAGAGAATGTGAGTAAAGACCCTTTTCAAAGGGACTCAACTATGCGCCGAGCGCGAGGCTCGAACCCAAGACCTTCCGATCCGAAAGCGAGTGTCATACCACTAGACCACATAGCCGCATCTTTCACACCCTTCCCTCGTCCAGTCAGCTCATCCAGCCTTGATTTTGATTAGGGATAAGGGCGTGTGTTAGATAAAGCGGAAAGTACATTGCAACAGACCAGGGTCCTATTTAAAGGGTTGCA
Organism: Berghia stephanieae; assembly: GCF_034508935.2. Classification (NCBI taxonomy): domain Eukaryota; kingdom Metazoa; phylum Mollusca; class Gastropoda; order Nudibranchia; family Aeolidiidae; genus Berghia; species Berghia stephanieae. The sequence continues at coordinate 58,990,960 of NC_088366.1, read as the reverse complement.
AGCAATTTTTGCCAATGTCCATTTAAATAAATCGGAAAGAAAACTTCCGGCTTCATGGACACTATACTATGTCTCTGATGAACTACTTTTGTAACACTAAAATATAGATCTGAACAAGTCTATATTAATGAAAGGTGCCAGACAAAATCAGGAAAGAAAAATACAAGAAAAAAAAAAAAAACATCCCCAAAAAAAATCAGACGACCTCGACTGGGGATTGAACCTCAGACCTTCTGATTACCTGCCGACGAGATATCTAGGCCTCAGTGCCTCTTTTTAAATATATCAAAACAAAAATAAAACGTGATGGTTGTATTATGGAACATTTGTGTACTAAATTTCAGTATGTAAAAATTAATGAACAAAAATGATTATAACAGACAGCTTTTAACACCCCCCCCCTAAAAATAACAAAAACCAAAAACAAAAAACAACAAAAACAAAAAAAAAAACAAAAACGTTTCGAGCTCAAAACCCTTCTTCAACCAAAAACAAAAATATGTTTTCGTTTTTGACTGAATAAGGGCTTAGAGTCCGAAACGTTCCGCGTTTGATATTTTGTTCTTTTTTTTTTTTTTTTTTTGTTGAAGCTGTTAAATAGATATATTTTTTTTTTTCATTTTTGTTTATTAATTATTTGTTTTTTACACAGTTCACAGCTTCTATCAGCTTAGCATGTATTTGTGCGGCTATGTGGTCTTGTGATATGACACTCGCTTTCGGATCGGAAGGTCCTGGGTTCGAGCCTCGCTCGGCGCATAGTTGAGTCCTTGGAAAAGGCTCTTTACTCACATTCTCTCACCACACTCAGGTGTAAAATAAGTACCTGGCCGTTAACAGCGTTGTCTCTGTCCGAAAAAATTATAACATCGCCTAACAGGCGTCATGTCCCGTCCTAAATGTTAAATGTTGCTGTTGGCCAGAGCGGACCCCTTGTAAAGCACTTTGAGCACGTTTAGCGGATATTACGCTATATAAAAGCTCAATTCTTTTTTTCTTTTTCTTTTTCATATCACCAAAATCAGTATGTCTTGCCCCTTCCCATCTCCTATCAGTTCCACTCTGCCTGGCTATGTGATAGCTTTTATCTCCTTAATTAGCAGGGGTGGTCTAGTGCATCTCTCTCCAGATCTTTTTGAGTCGCAGACAACAGAAGAACAACATACAAACATACATACATACATACATGACAACCAACTTGGTCTTCTTTCATTATCTCACGACGGATGGGCAGGCATCGCGCTCGGGGTACTAGATAGATACGTGAAAAATAAAATAAATAAATAAATAAATGGAAATAAAAGCCAAACAAACAAAAAGATAATAATAAGCAAAAGAGGATACAAAAAAAAAAGCTTTTTTAAAAATAAAAATACAGGAAAACCGGCTTGGTCTCCGAGATCTCAAGGTGGATAATGGTGGATAAGGATCACGCTCGGGGTAGTAATGAACAGAAGAAAAAAAAAACATATACAAATCAACAACTATAAAGGACAAAATAGGGAATAACCCTGAAAAAAAACAAAAACAGTATCTATATGGAACATCGACGTATGAATATAGACGGGACGCTAAACGAGAGAGTTGCGAGGCGTGCACGGAGAACTGCCGCGCACGCTATAGCGCTCCACCTCTTCTCGCTCGCCGCACCAAGGCAACGACTTGACTCGATAATCACATCATAATATTCTTCAACAAAGCGAGCTTAGATTCCACCCGTATTATTATTATTATTATTATTATTATTATTATTATTATTATTATTATTATTATTATTACTTACTTACTTACTTACTTACTTACTTACTTACTTACTTACTTACTTACTTATTTATCCTTTCGGTGCTTGGCAACAAGTCCGTCACAGTGGATCGCCATCTCCATCGGATACAAGTGTTGTAATCTTGCCCCAGGTCCATTATCTCTTCTTCTTCCTTTTTCTTCTTCTTCATTATTATTATTATTATTATTACCTACATCACGATCAGTCAAGTCAAAAGAAAACACCATTCACTGATTCATTAAAACTAACGATGTGTAAACCCCCCCCCCCCCCCCCCCCCCCCACCCCCCTTTTTTTTTGTACTTATGGTCCACTGAAAAGGATGATCTTGTTGAACTTCATCCTTTTTGATGTTTTCCCCATCATTATTTTCCGTCTCTGGTACATTTGCCCCGCTTTGAAAAGTCTCATCCTAAAGTAAACGCTGGAGATGGATTTGACTAGCTGTGTGATGTGATTGGTTTCTATGGCTATCTCGTGGTCAAAAAATGGTCCTTTAAAGAAGGAAAAAGGCTAAGGTGTTTGGAGCGGAGATGGGACAAGACGACGGTCTGCATGTGAAGGTCAATGTGACTCTGGGACGGAAGTTTGTCCATCAATGCTGGACTAGGCATAGTGCAGCGAAACACCTTTTCACACGTTTCCACAACTGTCACAACACCATTTGATGGGATGGTTAGACCGCCAGTGTTCTTGCGCTTGAGGAATTGAGATTGCGTAGAAGATGTGTTTTGTGCATCATACAGCGCGTCCTTACAGGTGTTGCATTTGATGGACTTTTGGGCTTTTTTTGCAACAAATCCGGCCGTGTAAAATAAACAGGACTGTCGCCAATCTGTGTGGCTGACGAGAGGCGTGTCCAGTAAGTCGTTTATTGCCACCATCATTTCTTGGTCCTCTTCCTCTTCCACTCTTGACTTTTCACAATCCATCTTCGTTAGAGGAACTGGCTTTCTTGTGTCCAGTGGGAAGTCCAGTTGCAACTTAACTGTGTCGTCCTGTGGGGTAGAATTTCCATTGTCCGACGCCTTGATCAAGTTGGTTATCATCAGACTTTTGAGGGCACTGCGGAACTGTTGGGCGTTAGGGTTGCTGTTCCACCCATTGCTCTGCCGAATTTTACTGAAAAACATTTCGACGTGATCCTGTGAGAACTTGTAAGTGAGGAAATACTGGTTGCCACGGGCAAAAAGTTCTCTTGCAAGATCCAGGGTTGATTGAGCCGTTATGATGAAGCCCAGGACACATTGATTCTTCAGGGTTCTGTGTATTGGCAATCCCGATGGCTCTTGGAGAGACACGAGGTATTTCTGGACATCCTCCAAAAACGGTTGCCATGACTCTACATTCTGGGGACTCAAGGTAGCTTTCGAACCTCTTGCAAACGGATTTTTTGTGTTGAGTATATCAAACAGCCGGTCGATTGTCCGTAGAAAAAGGCACGTTTCCTCAGAGTCCTTGAATTGCTCCAGCTTTAGGTCGTCCCTCAGATGGTCAATAGCTGTGGCCACACTATTGGACAGTGTTTGCGCGGCTATTTTGACTTTCATTTTCACATTTTGAAACTTGATGTGTTTTTCCGTGATCTTGTTTGCAAGGTACAGACTGTCTCTTTTCTGTAGCAGGTGAAGTTGGACATTGTATTGCCAAGAAATTGCTTTCACTCCGCTGTTTGTGGTTCTCGTCAAGCTTCCTGTGTCCGCCAGTAAGTTTCTGAATAGCTTCAGCATATGGGGAGGGTCACATATCATGTAGACATTTTCATCCTTAAACTGAGGGTGGGGATGTTTGAAGTTGGTCTTCAAAGTCTCCAGATTTATGTCGCAGTCCAGCTCTGTTGCGGCTTTCATGTTGGCCTTCAGACTGTCGGCGACAACAGCTTTTACTATGAGATTGCAGTCTGCTGCTTTTTCCATGGCTTCTTTGATACAAAATGCCAGCTGAGAGGAGTTAATATGGTCCGTCAAAAAATAGGCCATTGGCACTTTCCATCTCCCTTTCAAACTGACCAGCATGAATACCAGTGCATTCGTAGCCTCCCGACTATCGACGGGTCCTTGTCCGAAGTCTCTGAATCCGCTTTCCAGTGAAGAAGAGTCCGTTGGTGAGGCAGACGCAAAATGGGCCTCACAAACTCGTATGCCTTCGGAGACAAGAAGTGAAGAGCAAGGGCAAACTTCTTCACCTTAGGAAGGTAAATCCTTTTCTTTACGTTACCACATCTTTGAATATGACGACAAAGGTCCAGAGACATTCCACTAATAGTTTTTTGTAGAATCGCTTCAGCTTTGGCCTTTATTAACCGTTGATTTATAAGACCGCTTATGATCTCTGTCAATTTTTTGTTACGGGATTTTGATCGCATAATTTTTGTGCGATTGTTTTTGAGTTTTTTCCTTAGCCTTGCCAGTTGGTTTTCTAGTTTAGTTTGTTTATTTGCATTTGAACAAAAGTACGTGTGGTCTTGAAGAGCAGAATTTAGAATTTCACTGGTTCGAAATGGTCGATTCCTGTTCATAGTTGGGTTTCTTATTAATTTTCTCCTCTGGATGGCTGTTTTCGGCTGCAAATGTTGTGGATATGTAAAAACGGAAGAAATTGCAGTCTTTTTCAATCGCCTCCTTGTTTTGCTCGCTGTAAAGTCTGTGGATGTAAAGTGTTTGCTGCAGATTCTAGTGAACCGCGATGGTGTGAATTTCTGTCGTTTAATCGCGACAATCCATTGTTTTCTCATTTGAGGATTTGAAGGAAAACGGTGGAAGGTAAGATCTTCTTCTCTGTCATTAGAATAAGTTCGGACCTCTTGGTCTGTCTATTAGAACAATTCCAGGCAACACAACATGAGCCTTTCCATTTCTTTTTCTTCAGGCACTGACAAAACAAAACAGAAAAACCCAAAAAACAATTAGCAATTATCAATGCTTGTTGCGGAATATATTTAAAATCGGGGCCTTTTCGCATCAGCACCGTAAGGGGCTTTCGCTTAGGCGGGATTTATAGATAAAAATATAAAATATCATACACAAATAAAGAAACAACAACAACAAAAGTTAAATTACATAGGATATTTAAGACCTCGCTTACCACTATTGCTATTGTGTGGCACGCAGCAAGAATCAGACACGAACATGCCGACATGTCTACGATACCTATAATCCAACTTGCATTGCACACTGACTGTTGTTGATGCTAAGACAGAGACGCAGTTCTGCACCATCATTTGCATACACTTAATGGGTAGGATGTGCACTGCCCATCGGGATGTATTGCTACAACAAGATCGATGAAATATGATTAGGTTTATCAATTATGTTGGTTGCATACATACCTCCATAGTGTATTTTCGTGATTTTCTACTTTCAGTATATAGATTAAGGGGCGGTTTGGGTCTAATTATTAGGAAAATCCTTCGAAAAATTGATTTTGAGATTTTGGTGGAAATTGATATTTTATTACCCTAGAAATAATATAATTGAAGTCCAAATTCTTAAAGTAGACTATAAAGGCACGAAAAACACAGTCGAAAATGGTACAGATAGTAAGAAAAGTGTGAAAAACGGGAAGCTATTTTGCTATTTTCTCAAAATGTCATATTGCTAAGGGTGTGGGATACTCTGTCAAACGTTTCTCTGAATATATTCAATAAAATTGTCTGAACCACAGTTATCACAGAGATAATGTATTGTGTCACCATAGAGAGAATTTTTTGATAAGATATGTGAATTTTGAATTATAATCCTAATTCTGAATTTTTAACATCAATTTTGTCATAACATTTTGATTCTCAACTTTGTAATGCTCTAATAAAAATTCCATAAGCTAAAGCCGTAAAATCTCTCTATGGTGACACACTATGGTACAATGTTGACAAGAGGGAAGAATATGGAGGTCATTCCTTCATTAGTTTTTGTGGAACGTTTGCCACAAGATTGTTATATTTTTTTATGTCAGACCCCCAAATTAGGTCGCAAAATGGGCATCAACACAGATAATTAAAATTTTTCACCATAAATGTTGTTTTTTAACATATAATGACGATACAGAATGATTAAAACCGCCCAATATTGGTAATTAATTTTTTTTTTTTTAAAGACCCAAATCGCCCCTTAATTCAATTAGACTGAGTATTGCTGTCGATCCCTGGTATGTTATAAGTCAAATTAAGTTGAAACATCCATAACCGACGAGGCGATACGGTTGTAAACCATACATGCCATTCGAACAATACGCGGGAGTACTACACGCAGACCCGAGGGTGGAGTCATATAGGCGATAATGGCTGCGCACGCAAAAAGCATCGCATTTTGCCTCGCCGCGCAGTGGAGATTTCCGGTCTATTATTAGTAAGTCAATGATATGGAATGAGATTAGCGGAAGAGTAGCGTCCCTTGATTGGACGTCACCCATAGTCTGTGACGTCACCGGCGGATAAGTTATTAGAGAGAGAACGTCATGTTGGTTGTGCGCATGCGTCTCTCGTCCTCTCTCGTCCTCGCGTCCAACAATCTTGGTCTCCAATACTAGCAAAGAGGAAACACACAAATAAAAAGCATTTATTTTTAAATACAGGAAAACCGGCTTGGTCTCCGAGATCTCAAGGTGGATAAAGAACACGCTCGGGGTAGTAATGAAAAGAGAAAAATAAACAAATCAACAACTACTCCCTCCCCCCCCCCCTTCCAAGAAAAAACAAAACAAACAAAACAAAAAACAACAAACAAACAATATCTATACGTGACAACAAGCTTGGTCTCCGAGATCTCAAGGTGATAAGGATCACGCTCGGGGTAGAAATGAAAAGAAAAATAAACATATACAAATCAACAACTACAAAGGACATTTTTTTTTAAAGTAGGGAATAACCATGAAAAACAAACAAACAAACAATATCTATACGTGACAACAAGTAGCTTGGTCTCCAACACTAGCAAAGAGGAAACAAACAAATAAAAAGCATTTTTTTTTTAAAATATACAGGAAAACCGGCTTGGTCTCCGAGATCTCAAGGTTGATAAGGATCACGCTCGGGGTAGTAATGAAAAGAGAAAAATAAACAAATCAACAACTACTCCCTCCCCCCTCCCCCCCCCTGCTTCCAAGAAAAAACAAAACAAACAAAACAAAAAACAACAAACAAACAATATCTATACGTGACAACAAGCTTGGTCTCCGAGATCTCAAGGTTGATAAGGATCACGCTCGGGGTAGTAATGAAAAGAAGAATAAACAAATCAACAACTACAAAGAACTCTCTCCCCCCCCCCCCCCCCCCATAAACAAACAAACAAACAACAAAACAAAGAGCATAAAAAAAGGAAACAACCCTGAAAAAAAAACAACAGACAAACACGATACGTGACAACAAGCTTGGTCTCCAATACTGGATAGAAAAACAAAACAAAACAAAACAAGAGAAAACTAAAACAAGTCAAGAAACAAACTAACTAACTTGAAATCCATGATCTCGGAGAGGATAAGGATCAAAATCAATATGGTTCTAGATGGTAAGAAAAAAAAAAGAAAAAAAGAGAAACAAAATGAACTTAAAAAATAAAACAACAACAAAACAAACAAACAAACAAAAATCAAACCATAAAAAAAAAACTTTAAAAAAAACAAAAACAAAAAAAACAAACAAACAAAACTCGACAACTTGGTCTCCTAGCTAGATCTTTGGATGGGTAACGATCGTGCTAAGTTTATTAGATGGAAAGAAAAAGAAGACAGAGAGAGAGAGAGAAAGAGAGAGAGAGAGGGAGAGAGAGAGAGAGAGAGAGAGAGAGAGAGAGAGAGAGAAAATAGAAGGAAGAATAAGACAAGAAGAGTGGGAAAAAGATCAAAAGTTATTTTAAAGAACCTCCTCATTGTAGAGAAAAAGAATCACATTTTAAAATAAAATCGAGCTTTTATATATTATATGCTGCCGTTGTTTTTAAAAACACAGTTTATGCAATGTTAACCATATAGCACATACTGTGTTCTTTAATAAAACGGCAGTATGTGTTATAAAGCGCAATCAATACCCACTAGATATGCTCAAGCGCTTTACAAGGGGCACCAAGCCAACATGAACAATTGATAATATGTAGGACGAGACAAGTTGCCCGTTAGGCGAAATTATTTCAATTCTTTTTCTTTTTTTATTTTTTTTTTGACAGGCAGTGCCGTTAATTAACGGTCAGGTACTCACCTGAGTGAAGTGAGGTAATATTATGGACAAAGATGTTATTTCCGAGAAGTCATTTTTGTCCCGCTCAGAGTGTGACTCGAACCAAGGAGTTGCATGTCCAAAAGCGAGTGAACCAGACAGTCACAAACCAATAAACGCAACGTATAAATAGATCATTAAAAAAAAAAGAAAGTTATAAATAGAAAAATTTTATAAAGTAAATAAATAGATGAATAAATAGATTTGAAATATATAATTAGCTTCAGATCTTGAAACCAGAGCGCATACGACATGGTAATGGTAAATCCTCCCCTGAAACTGTTGTCGTCTTTACGATCAGCCTGATAAACTGTTAACTGATATTTAAATTTTTTTTAATTGAGCTTTTATATAGCGCAATATCCACTAAACGTGCTCAAAGCGCTTTACAAAGGGTCCCTGACCAACAACAACACTATAATTTTTTCGACGGAGACAACGCTGTCAACGACCAGGAACTCATTTTACACCTGACTAGGGTGAGAGAATGTGAGTAAAGAGCTTTCTCCAATGACTCAACTATGCACCGAGCGAGGCTCGAACCCAGGACCTTCCGATTCGAAAGCGAGTGTCATACCACAAGACCACACAGCCGAAAATAAAGAGATTTGAAATATATAATTAGCTTCAGATCTTGAAACCAGAGCGCATATGACATGGTAATGGTAGATCCTCCCCTGAAACTGTTGTTTTCTTTACGATCAGCCTGATACTACACCAGACCTGCCAACTAGTACGAAAAAATGGTAAAAATACGAATTTTTGGCTTCAACAATAGAAATAAATAGACATTTTTGATTCATTACCATGTGATAAAAAGAAAACTTTGATGCCACAAAGCATCTATTCAGGGTTTTGAAGACATACTTAATACTGATAAATGTAAAATATTAATTTGTAAAGTTTATTATAGTGACTTCTATTTCTTCTCTCTGAAAACTACGATTTTTTTACATTTCAAGTTGGCAGGTCTGCTACACTGTTAACTGATATTTAAGGATTGGAGTCGAATGTCATTTAATGGGTTTCTTTGACACAGGGACGGCTGGTAATAATGGGCAGGGTGGGCAAATACCAGCCTGTTTTTTCAAGTTATATGCTGTATTACCAGGTCCGAAATAATCAAATTTAAATTAGATAATTTCAAAAGTTACTACTTAAACTTTATACTTCGTACTGAAATCAATTTGTGTGTATTTTTAATAGATTGCGAATCACCATGCATCCCGTAATGCATAAACCAGGATACGCTCCTGTTCTTTTTTATCACCCCCCCCCCCCCCCCCAGCGACTCCACTCCGCCCACATCGTCATCTCATCGTTACGTCGCCTGACGGTGACCGATTTTTGCTGTCTGGCCTCTCTAGTACTAGGTCGGGCTAATTCAAATGAGCCCACCTTATTAACCAGTGAAAACTAAATAGAGATTTTGGCAAACGAACTTTTTCTTATTTATTGCCTTACTTGTGCTGGTACCATTGATGTAATGACTTTGGGAAGGTTCCAGTATTGAATTACATTTATTAATTTACTAATTTTATATCAATTTCGTATTAATTTGTGTTGTTTTTATATATTTGTTTATCCATTTAAACTTTTCTTTTTTTCTCGTTTTCTTTAGTGCTTCTCAAAACTCATTTATTTAAATTGTTTTCTTATTTGTTTTTTGTTGTTGTTGTTGTTGTTGTTTTGGGGTTTTTTTTTGTTTTGTTTTTTAACAAATTAATTTGTTAGTTCTTTTTTTTTAATTCTTAAAGTAATTACCGCTGTATTTTTATTGCCAGACAAAATAATTTTGCAAAACAATGTAATTTTCTATTATATTCCGTCTAATAAAACAAAACACTTTTATTCAAAAGTCACGACTAAATAAATATATAAAATACAGCCACCATTTTGGTTTTCTCAACAATTGAATTAGTATACGAGAAATACTCTTCTGAGAAAAGAGAGAGTTGAATTCTAACTAAGTTATAGAGGAAATACGGAAGGGTGGGCAGATTCCGTACTTGCCCGTCCTGAAGCTAATACATACATAAGATAGTTCGCGATGAAGAGGCGGGAAGCTCGGGGTTGGTTGGGTGAGGAGTAAAGATAACACGGTCGTTATTGTTATAGTCTAACGAATGCATGAGGAGAAATTGGTAACATTATTTTGTCTTAATTGTATTGTATGAAGTATTGGCGAAAGCCTAAGATTAAATAAACTGTGTTTTTGTTGGTCTTCTTTTGACTATGGAACTGATACTGGTACTTGTCATAGCAGACCTGCCTACTTGAAATAGGAAAATAAAAATCGTAGTTTTCAGGGCTAATAAAATCGTAGATATTTTAACTACCCTTTAAAAAAATGACCGGAATTTCGTCTGTTTTGATAGATATCAAATTTTTAGAAACGAGAAAAAATGATTGGAAACGTAATAATGATGGTGATGGTGGTAGTGATAGTGGTAGCGGTAGTGGTAGTAGTAATGATGGTGGTGGTAGTAATGATGATGGTAATATTATTATTGTTATTATTATTATTATTATTATCATCATCATATCATTATTATTATTTTTATTATTATTTATTATTATTATTATTATTATTATTATTATTATTATTTATTATTATTTTTTTTATTATTATTTTATTATTATTATTATTATTATTATTATCATCATCATCATTATTATTGTTATTATTATTATTATTATTATTATTATTATTATTATTATTATTATTATTATTATTATTATTATTATTATTATTATTATTGTACGTATTGGTGGTATTACTATTGTTGTATTTTTTGTGGTTATTAATGGTATCAGTTTATTGTTTGGTTCCATTTACCATTTTTTTCCACTTTCATGTATGTGGTCATCAAATTGTATGGTTTATTGTCGAAAGCCTAAGATTGAATAAGCTTTGTAATATTGTAATATCGTATGGTAACCATCATTGTCGACGACATCGTCGTTGTCATCATAATCATCATTATCATCATCATCATCATCATCATCATCATCATCATCATCATCATCATCATCATCATCATCATCATCTTCATCATTAACAACAACAACAACAATATTAACAACAAGTACTACAATAGCAATAAAAACAATATCAACATCATCATAAAATTTCAGTCATCGTCTCCACAAATATCATTCTAACCAACAGCACCACCAAAACCACTACCATAATTACATCCTCCTCCACCACCACCACCACCGCTACCACTATTCCAACCACTACCACCACCGGCACAATCATTCTAATCATCAAGACAGCAGTGAAATGCAATTTGAGCTCTGAATGAAACTCGAGTCATATCTCTGTTGTTGCTTCTCGATTAAAACTTTAAGGTTACACATACTACTGAAAACCAGTAATGTAACCGAAATATTAATCTCACCGTTGAGGGATTAAAGCAAATCTTTAATTTTTCGAGTGAACGAAATGGAATTGTATTGTCAAGGTATTGTCGCATTATGTCTCGTCGCTTTATTTTTTAGTTGTATTCTCTTTCGTGATTCATTTTTGATTACGTTTGGAATAATTAAAATCTACTGTATTGTCATTTCATTATGAATGTGATTATTTGTGGTTGAAATATTATTTATTAAAGGTGAAAAAAAAATAATAATTAAAAAAAAATAATTAAAAAATAAATAAATAAATAAATAACTTTTAAAAAAATAAAAAGATACATTAAAAAAAAATTATATATATATATATATATATATATATATATATATATATATATATTATATATATATATGACCTAATCATCTTTGCCCCACCACTGTAAATAGGCTAGAACCGCCACTGCTTTGACAGGGCCTGAGATATTTATATTTATTACCAGGACACCTTTATCTTCATCCACGTCAATTATGTTGAAGAAAGATTTATACTTTATGGTTTAAAGTTAGCTTTCTTCATTTATTCATGTTGTAAACTTCAAATGAAGCAATGGCGTTGTTGTTGAGTCATAGCATTATACGTCTAGCTCGTTTTTATATGTGACCCTTCGCCTCAAAACGGTATTATGTCGGGATGGACCAGATGCGAAAAAGTCAAATTATAGTTAAACTGGTCAAAACTATAAGACGTTTGTATTTACCACAGTAAAATATGATAATACTTCTCTTCTATAAAGCATATAAACCCAACTTAAGCATGATATTTCTAGCTACAAATTCCATTTTAAGCATCTTAATCATCCCGACTTAATACCGTTTTGAGACGAGGGGTCACATATTAAGGCGAGGTTTTTGAGTTTGTTGACCCTTTGTTTAACCCTCTCCTTACCAACCATAGGAAAATCGTCACATTCGTTACGATGCAACCGACAATTTTCTCATTCTGATGTCTCTTGTACATCATAAAATCTAAAGAAATGCTTTGATTACAGCTATAAATACTAAACACTGTGTTGTAGAGCTCATTTTGCTGAACAACATTCTGTACTTGTTACTTTTTTGTTTGAGTAAGAAAAGTCTATTTTTGTGTAGGGTGGGAGTGAATTTTCGGGGAAAATTCTAAAAATAGCTGGTAAGGAGAGGATTAAGCGCCAAGTAGGATAGCATTCGGACCAGTCGTACATGAATTTATCTATCTGTTATATCTTCAACCGGCAACAGTCTAGCCTATAGGGAATGAGATTAGCGGAAGAGTAGCGTCCCTTGATTTGACGTCACCTTACAGAGAGAACGTCAACATGGTTTTGTCCTCGCTTTCGGTGAAGTGTCTCATGCCGCTTTCACCGGAAGCGAGGACGAGAGACGCATGCGCTAAACCATATGACTATGACGTTCTCTCTCTAATAACTACTCCGCCGGTGACGTCCAATCAAGGGACGCTACTCTTCCGCTAATCTCATTCCTTATTCATAATAATATTATTGACTCTCGTTCTGTCCTGATAAAAGTGTGTTTCCAGTTCGAAACACACAATAGGTCACTGGATACTGCTCACTACTGGAAAAGGAACAAGAGACATGGTAACCCTTCTACCATGTTTTGTTCGCGGGAGTTAACTCACTCAACCCTAACACCGATTTTAACCGTAGTTTACCCAGGTTACTTTTACCCATTAAGGTCTAAAGTAATAGATGATAATGCTTTTACCCCATGCCTATTTATTACATTTTTCTGAGACAAATTATAAGCGTAGTATCAAAGTTAATATTTTTAGTTTTTAAATGTTAATGGTAGTTGAATAAAAATATCTATGCACATTCTCATTATTAATACATTTTTTTTCTCCAATTTTGAAAAGTAGCAAAAATCTCTAGGATTGAGTGAGTTAAGGTGTAGCCTCTATCGCCACATAAGACTTTTTCTTGTTGTTTTGTATTGTTTTGTTTTTTTTTCTTTTGTTTTTTGTTTGTTTTTTTTTTTTTTTTGCTAGGGAAAAAAGGGGCGGGGGGGGGGGGGGGGGGGGGGGGAATGACAGAGAAAGGTAGGAGTGAAAGAATGAGGGGAGTGGGGGTGGGGAGATTTTTTTTAAAAAGCGAAATTGTTCCATTCAAACCCTTGTCGTATCTTTGATAGTTGAAAGTCTGCTGCTTAACATTGTGTGAACAAAAATGTTGATTGGATCCGTATGACCTGGTCAATGGGGGCGATCAATAGATAGTTCGAAGATGACGTCACTCAGGCCTTTGTTATTGTTTTTGCCATCCGCGTTTGTGAGTTGTACTCTCTAAACTGTATTAACCTGACTATAAACGTTCATGGTTACACAGAGTTTGTGTGTTGGTCCGTTATACTTCCGGATGGCAATGTTGTGAACTCCTTGGCCAAGCGCATACTATCTATATTCACGTTTTCGTCCAACCGAGTGATCAGTCACATGATTTGTTGCTGTCCAACGATTGGATGTTTCTGAACAAATGTAAACAGTGTGCTTTGTTTATGAACGTTGTAAAAATACCCATGTATCAAGTGGAACAAAATAACCAATAGTGATGTTAGATATTTTATAAGCTGTGAACACTTTTCACTGTGTAAGTCACTTCGAGCGCACTTTGCAATGTGACCAATGACCTCGAGCCAGGGTGTACAGTACAGACCTCAATGCCTCGAGCACATGGAAAGGCAATAGATAGATCATCCCCATAGCAGCATAGTTCGGGTCATTTGCATCTAATTATCTGGGTCATGTTTAGACGGCGTCATCATAAATATGGTTAGCTCGATAATATAATATAATAAGGATCCATAATTTAAAACAGACTTGAATTATTTGTCCGATAATGAAATGCAGCGAAACATTTCTAAGGGACACAACTTAATTATAATACAGAAACTATTAATGTCATCGAATTACTCCTCTTTATGCCAAATGAGAGGCAGAAACAGGTCAATAATTTTTAAAAAAGCGGTTTTCTTCTTGCAGACCTCAAGGGTTTCATGGGTAGATTTTCAATCAAGGTGAATAATCTTTTAAAATTTATCTTCCTTCTTGTCTCTTAGATTCATTCTAATTTGCCTTTTTCTCATAGGCCTACATTCTCATGGTGTTTTTTAGTTTATGTTTTTCTTTTCTTATTTCTTTTGATCGGAACTTTCTAAATACTTAAAATACACCGTATAGATAAACAAAACTAGAGTGAAAGTAATTTCTTTTCTTTTTTATTTTTTGTTTGTTGTTGATTTCTTTTGTTTTCCTTTTAATTTTAAGGACTGTAGTGGTCAGGGCGTCACTTCGCCTTCACTTGACATTGTACCATAATAAATTGGATCAGTATCATGATGAACATATCAAGAGGGAGACTATCCAGTTTCGGCGTCCCTTGATTTGATGAATCATGGGATCGGCCAATTTTGGTTTCATCTTTCAATCTTGACTTGATGGTTGACCTAGGGATAGAAATACGGAAGCTGCGATAACAAAATGGAAAGTATTAGCGATGATGAAAGGTTTGCGGTAAGTTGGTTTTTAAAACTGGAAACCAGAATGAGCATTAATAATTGATATTTAAATCTTCCGCTGTTTATTTTTTAGAGTTTTTCCCCCTCGTGGACCCTCTCCGTTTCGCTCTTGTGGCTTTTTATGTCATGTTGTAGCGCATGCTCTGTTAGTTACTGTTTGACAACAACAAAGACCCTTTTTTATTTGGTCTGATAAAAGTAACCTTTGGCATTTCTCCTTTGGTATAACAATAATATAAGCCGGCTCCATGCTGTACAGCAATAAAATGGCAACCAAATATGAAACGCAGAGCCATTGTACTTGAGAACTTGTATAGACTGTAGACTGAACTTGCTAAGAAGACAAGAAAAGAAAGAGTAAGACAGTGTAAGTGTAAGGAGTAGAGTAACAACTGAGCATTGCAGTTGCATAACTGGAAATTAGCAAATTGTGGCCGTTGTGACTATGAATTATGATGACGATGATTATAATCAGTTTAACCATGATGACTGATGTTTATATCTTTTTTTTTTTTTTCCCTTTCTAACTTTCTAATTAATGATATTAAAATAGGGAGTTTAACAAATTCTAAATGAATGTAAACCACACCACACAACACACTTGAAATTGAAACCAATCAAAGTTTGAAATTTCAGACTGATTTTTACCCCAAAATTACCATTGGAAAGTTGTGACCGAAATCATGTTAACTCTCTCCTTACCGGCTAGTTTCAGAATTTTCCCAAAAACTTCACATCCACCCAACACAAAACTAGATTTTTCTGGCACAAACAGAAGTTTAACTAGGGAGTTTAATTAGGCACTTTGATAAAATTTTCAATCTCAAAATATCTTGATTTGACTCAGTCAGGGGGATGGGACTTGAAAAAACATAAAATTTGATACTTTATTTGTTTCTCTACGACCTACGGTTCCAGAGTTATTTATATTTTTCTATTGAAATTTTTTGTCAATTTTACAGAGAGGATCTGTGATCTCACTGCTGCCTCAAAACCAGCATCTCGCGGCGATCGGGAAATTTTGAGTTTTACAGTCAACATGGCCCACTTATTGTTTTCAGTAATTTTGTTTCAATTAAAAAATAAATGGCAAGTGTCAGGTATCATTTTAATGGTCAGAAAATAAGCTTTATTTTCATATAAATCATTTTCATGGATGGAAAGTATGGAAAAAATTAAGGATAGATGAAAATGGAAAAAAATATGAGGTTTTTGTCCTAAAAAGTGGGGTTGATGGCGGAAAAAATAAAATAATGAGCGAGTGTATCAATTTTGATGAAATTTGGCAGAGATATTCTTCAATTAATTGTCTATCGATGTATGAAGTATAATTAAAATGTATCCATAATTTAAAAAGTTCTTCTTATAATTCAAAAATTTATAAATTTTTATTACATAAGCTTTCTGAGAAATACAATCAAGAATTAAGAATGAAATGCACCGTTAGAAAGCTTGTTTTGTGCCCTTTATAATGATACCAAAGTTAGTCACATAGGTTCACAAATAACGCCATGGTGACCAAAACAGTAAAGGGTCAAAAATAAAGTTCCAAAAAACGAGTTTCACCTTACAGTGAGCCTATCGGCGGCCACTGGACTGGAGTTATCAAAGTGCCTAGTTTAATAGAAATTCTAAATGTACCTCACACACTTGAAACCAATGTCATATGAAAATGAAAGAGCTGGCAACACAGATTACAAAACAGTTTGAATTTTGTTTGTATCTTGATTAGAAATGTAGTTACGACAGTTCAAAGTCTGAAATTTCAGACCGATTTTTACCCCAAAATTACCATTGCAAAGTTGTGACGGAAATCGCGTGATGTTAATATAAAATGGTTAAAACAGTCAATATGGAGTTCTTATCATATATTGTATACCAAAATGTTCGTCTTATCGAGGACAATGCATTTACATTAATAAAGAGGAAGATAAACATTTCAAAAATTAACACATTACATAATATGACGCAAATGTTACATAATCAAAAACTCGGCTAGACGTAAGAAACAATTTGCTCTATCACTTTTGGATTTATCCCCAATATCTCATTGAAACAATTGCAAATAATTCCCCTCTTCTAATTAATACATAGAGAATAAAAAAGAGTTTGAGAGTATTTACATGAAAAGATATAAACATGTTGTGTAATGTCATAATGAGTTTATTTTTACCTATGGCAATTTAATTGCATATAAATAAAATGGTAGATTGAAAAAGTTCAAATAAATTGAAACAGATTCCCTATTATACCTAATTAGAAGGAAAGTTCTGGCTTTTAATACTTTAAAAAATTCTGCTGAACCACTTTGGGTTTATTGCTATTACATCATTTGAACTGACAATTAATATAATTTTATCCCCCCACCCCCTCCCCCCTTCTCTCTCAATATATTGGGGTGTCAAAACTAATAGAACTTCTTACCATAATAATTATTAAGGCTAAGGCCTTTAGAATATGGATACAAATGATAAACATATCTAAACATATGGGAAAGAAACTTGATGACTTGATGGCAAAGTAAAATAAAATTAAAGCAATTGGTATTTTTAAAATATCGATATTATTAATATCGGATTTCACAAAGAGAAGAAATATACGAACTTTTAAAACAAAAACTATAAAAAGCCTATAAATAAAGTTGGAAAGTATATATTCAAAATAAAAACATAGCAAATAATAGTACTGAAAATATTATGGACTAAATTTAACATAATACATAACTAAATTTAATATATCGATATGAATATCGATATCGTCCGGCAGCCATGATGAGAAGATAATGTAAACAAGGCATTTCGGTGCAGAGTTAAAAGGTGTCTGCGCATCGATATAGAGCCCTGAAATTTGGCATGAATAAAGTTTAGATGTTATTCTAAAAACAAGCGTTTAAATTTTAAAAACACACGCGGTAAATAAAAAAATAAATGCATTTGAAAATTGCCAAATTTTAACTTAATATAACTTCTGGAATTATTAATGGATTTTTCCTTAATTGGCACCATTTAAAAGGAAATTGAAAGACAAAAATAATGATATCAAAATATCTGCGATATTCCTCTTTATAACGAAGTTATGCATCTTTAATTGAACCCCCCAAAACGCGAACGGCAATTTTCGGTCACAACTCTCCTATGGGCGAGTTGGGTCAAAATTTGACTGCCACTGCTGCTGCTCACTAAACTATCTAGTTTAACAAAAATGCATAATATTGTTCAGCAACATGAGCTCTACAATACAATGTCAAGTTTTTATGGCTATAATAAACCAATTTTCTTCAAAGTTTATGAGAAACAATTGGATTTTCATCCGATTTCAATTTTAGCTGTTTCTTTTTTTAAAAAAACTTAATTTACACTCGACACAAGGATAAAAATGATATGAAAGGTTCTATCTTCTTTTCTTTCACATCTTGTCCTGTTTGTTGATTGTGTTACATAAAATAGTGTATTAGTACTAGATTGTAAAGAGAATAGCCTAAGGCTACATCATCTGTCATCACTATTACAAATACCACATCATTAATAAGGCCACCACTAAACAGCCCCACCACCACCAATTTCATCATCATCACTACTACCACAACCAATTCATCATCATTCCCACCACTAAACCTAACACCACCACCACAATATCATCATCACAATCACTACCACAACTACAACCACCATTCATTATCGTCAATACCATCACACTAATACTGCAACCGCCACCACCACCACATCATCATCATCAATACTATTACTATTACCGTTACTACAATCACCACATCACCATCCTTACAACCATCACCACCACATCATGATCTCCACTACCACTACTACAACAACTGCCACATCATTATCACTACAACCACAACATCATGATCAACATCGTCATAATCAATACCAACACGAGTGCAAACACCACCACACCGTCATCACTAAGTATTTGAATACCATGAAATTTATTGTTCAATCAAATGCATAAGTGCTGATGGTTTTCCTCAGATCTGCGGAAATCCGCGGTTTTGTAGTCCAGAGGAGGAATTTCCTCCTTTCCTCCTTTTAAAAATTACATTTTCTCGAAACAATGTGCTAGCAATGAGTATGAGAGAGTTGAAGTGTGGTGGAACACACAGGTGCAGTTTCCCACTCTCCAGAAGTTAGCTAGAGTATCAATGATAGTCTATCATCTCAATTGCTCTAAAAGTGGGGGTTAATAATGCAGTAAAAATGGGGCTTAAAGGCAATCGTTCAACAACATTTTCCTACTTTTTCACTTTTTGTCACCATCAGCACTGATGCATTGATATCTTCAGCTAAGTTTAAGAAAAGTGAATTTGAGGCCATTTTACTGCTGTGAAAAAAAAACACATACAACGAACAGGGTTCCTACAGCAATTCCATATTGAAATTCAAGGATTAAAACAATGACTTTTCCCTTCAACAATTGTTGAAGGGAAAAGTCATTGTTTTAATCCTTGAATTTCAATATGGAATCAATGACTTTTCCCTTCAACAATTGTTGAAGGGAAAAGTCATTGTTTTAATCCTTGAATTTCAATATGGAATTGCTGTAGGAACCCTGTTAGTGTTGCTTTAATGAAAAGAAATAAGAGCTAAATTTTTGGGTTAAAGATTTAATCAATGATGAGGAGCTCATACTCTTATATATCTATGAATTTAATATGAAATCAATACTCATGATGAGTGATAAAAATATATAAAAATCTCATGCCAAATAAGAATATATAAACCTTTTTAGTAGGAATTAGTCAAAACATAATTGTCATTCAATTTTTATAATCTCGTAAATGAAATCTTATGTAATTCTCATTCCGTACATGAGAACGATGTTTATATATTTTTTTTCAATTATTTGGCAGGTGGACGCTATTAAAGCTCAAAGGAAGCGAAAGGGCGTCATTGAATACCTCGTGAGCTGGAAAGGAGCTGCGGAAGACACCTGGGAGCCCGCTAAAACTATTGCTGTAGATTGTGCTCAGGCAGTGCAAAGCTTTCTACAAGCTCAAAAGGTTAGCATTTGGTCAATCTACTGAAAGTTGATGTAATATAACGATGGTCGTTGGTTTGGCTAGGGATTTCTATTTTAAAACTTTTTCTCATAGATTTTGTCCTTTATATTGAGTGAAATTATCAGTGATTGATTCAATCTGGGTCTATTTGTTTTTTTTTTTAAAGGCTTGTATATACAGACCGTTCGACAAATGGATGATGCCAAGTCTGCAAAGATAGATCATCATCAAGCCCTACTGCAACCTCCTCGTGGTGTCGAACGGTAACAGGTCAAGCTGGCCAACTGCAGAGGGCGACAAGAATAGGCAATGGCAAACCATTCTTGTAACTTTGCCGAGTTAACTGCATGAATAAGTCCAAAAAGTCAAACGGTGACAGCGTAAAGGGGAGCATGTTTTCACGGAAGACTGCTGCCTCGCTCGGTTGGGAGCGTGATGTTCGTCAGGTCACACCGAACCGTCAGCCAGTTACTAGGCGAAATAAATTTAACAAATGTGACAAAACCAAAATTGGGACATGGAATGTCAGGACCTGTGCCCAAAAAGGAAAACTAAACAACATTCTAAAAGAAATGAAACGGCTCCAAATAAATATTCTTGGCCTGGCAGAGATGAGATGGAAAGAGCAGGGAACCATGTCAAAACAAGAAAACAACACGACATATAAGATCATATGGAGTGGTGGAACCTCTTTCCAAAAAGGAGTAGGGATGATCTTAGACCAAAAATCAACCAAATTTTACAAAGGGCACGTAGCAATCTCAGACAGAGTTTTGCTGGTTAAGCTAAGAGGACCTGTAGTTGACACCAATATTATTCAAGTTTATGCACCAACAGAAGAGGCGACAGATGCAGATATGACAAGTTTTACCATTCACTAGACAAAGCAAAACGAATGTGTAAATCACAAGAAGTCCTTATGGTAATGGGGGACCTAAATGCTAAGATTGGCAGAGGCAGAGATGGTGACATAATCGGACCACATGGACTCGGAGACAGAAATGAGCGAGGAAACATCTGGGCAGATTGGTGTAGAACAAATAAATTAATGATTTCAAACACCTGGTTTCAACAACACCCAAGAAGAACCTGGACATGGCAATCACCAGGGGACAGAGCAAGGAACCAGATAGACTTTATAGCAGTATCATCAAGATTCAGAAATGGCATATTAAATTGCAAAACCTACCCAGGCGCCGATGTAGACAGTGACCATGTCCCAGTTGTTTGTACAGTAAGGATAAAGTTTAAAGCTATTCAGAGAACGGCTGGTAGAATAAAGAGGGATTACAGGTTATGCAAAGACAATGGCATACAAACAAAAATGAGAGAAGAATTTGAAAATGCACTCATGATACAAAGCCAAAGTGAACCTGATAACGAAAAATGTGAAAAACAATTTGATATATTCCAAAAGTGTGTCAAAGCAACTGCAGAAAAACATTTACCAATAGCTCAAATAAACAGCAAAAAGGAATGGATGACAAATGAAATTCTAAACCTATTTGAAGAAAGACGAAAATGCAACAGAGGGTCTGCAGAATACCAAACATTGAACAACCACATTAAATCCAAATGCATCGAGGCACACGAGAACTATCTAGACTGGAAATGCTGCGAAATCGAAAGAGAATACAAACCCAACCCCAACAAGCTCACCAAAGAATAAAAGAACTATCAGGGAAAAGGAAAAGCAAAGCAGCAGGAAGTTGTATCCAAAACAAACAAGGGGATCTGCTATTTGAAGAACAACATATAGAAAGCCGATGGGTAGAATACATAGGCGAACTGTACAATGATCCAAATAGAAATGAACCACCACTGAAATTCAAAGAACCATTAAGCGGTCCAAACATCACCAAAAGTGAAATTGAACATGCCATGGAACGAATGAGGGATGGTAAAGCAACAGGCCCTGATGAAATATCTGTAGAGGTATTAAAAAGCCTAGGAGATCTAGCAATTGATGAACTTCACATATTATTCAACAATATATACAATACTGGGAAAATTCCAGAAGATCTCTGTAACTCTATTTTCATAGCAATACCAAAGAAAGCAGGTGCAGTCAGATGCGAAAATTTTAGAACTATAAGTTTAATAAGCCACATCAACAAAATACTGTTGCGTATAATTATCAACAGGCTAAGGAATAAGATTAACCCCGAAATCGCAGAAGAACAATATGGATTCCAACCTGACAGAGGGACAAGGAACGCAATATACCTCCTCCGTGTTTTAAGTGAAAGAGCTATACAGGTTCAGACCCCACTATACCTCTGTTTTGTCGACTACAAAAAAGCTTTTGATAGAGTACGCCACGAAGAAATACTAAAACAACTGCACTCCATTGGCGCTGATGAGAAAGACCTCAGACTCATGCAAACATTATACTACACCCAGCAGGCCTCTATCAAAATCGGAAACTCTACAGGAATTCCATTCCTATTAAGAAAGGAGTCCGTCAAGGGTGTGTTGCCTCACCAGATCTGTTTAATCTATACCAAGAAACAATCATGAGGGGCATAAATAATATGGAGGGAATAAAAGTGGGAGGTCACAACATAAATAATATAAGATACGCAGACGATACGGTACTCATTGCAACATCAGAAATCCAACTTCAAAAGATTGTTGACAAAGTGGTAGTAGATAGTGAAGCCAAGGGAATGGAAGTGAATATCACCAAAACGGAATGCATGGTAATACAGAAAAACCCCGAAAACAACAACACCTGCAATATAACGATTCACGGCGAGCAACTTACCAACGTAGAAAGTTTTAAGTACCTAGGTTCAATAGTGACAACAGATGGAAGATGTAACCGAGACATACGAGCAAGAATAACTCAAGCCAAACAGGCCTTCATGGACCTGGGAAACATTTTGAAAAACAAACAGATGTCGTTCGGGATTAGATTCCGAGTCTTGAAGTGCTACGTGTGGCCAATCTTGTTATACGGATGCGAAAGCTGGACTACAAATGCAGAAACACAAAAGAACATTGAAGCTTTTGAAATGTGGTGCTTGAGAAGGATGCAGAGAATATCGTATACTGCACACAAAACGAACGAAGAAGTGCTAAAACAAACATACAAGATATGAAGTGAATAGAAAAGTGCCAGAAGACAACAGAGAATAAAAAATTTTTCGCGGCGGTGGTGGGGTTTGAACCTGCGACCTTATTGGTACGACAACTCCGCCTGGCAGGTGAGAGCGTGGCTCTACGGTGTGAGCTATCCACGAACACAAAAATATTCGTTTCAAACTCAAAGTCATTACTAGATCCCTCTCTCACCCACTTCTTGAGATCGCCGATTCGTTCGTACACCACCATCGCGAATAATTTTGACCAGCAGTTAAGCTTAATAGCCAATATTCTCAACACAAACATATAACATAGAAACGATTGAGACATTGAGTATGCTCCGGTGTATGGGGTGAATTTTAATTCAGAAAAGCGAGTGGAGCAGGCACTTATGTTGGTAACAACAAGATATGAAGTGAATAGAAAAGTGCCAGAAGACAACAGAGAATAAAAATTTTTTTTTCTATTCACTTCATATCTTGTTGTTACCAACATAAGTGCCTGCTCCACTCGCTTTTCTGAATTAAAATTCACCCCATACACCGGAGCATACTCAATGTCTCAATCGTTTCTATGTTATATGTTTGTGTTGAGAATATTGGCTATTAAGCTTAACTGCTGGTCAAAATTATTCGCGATGGTGGTGTACGAACGAATCGGCGATCTCAAGAAGTGGGTGAGAGAGGGATCTAGTAATGACTTGAGTTTTGAAACGAATATTTTTGTGTTCGTGGATAGCTCACACGGTAGAGCCACGCTCTCACCTGCCAGGCGGGTTGTCGTACCAATAAGGTCGCAGGTTCAAACCCCACCACCGCCGCGAAAAAATTTTATCTCTGTTGTCTTCTGGCACTTTTCTATTCACTTATACTTGTTGTTACCAACATAAGTGCCTGCTCCACTCGCTTTTCTGAATTAAAATTCACCCCATACACCGGAGCATACTCAATGTCTCAATCGTTTCTATGTTATATGTTTGTGTTGAGAATATTGGCTATTAAGCTTAACTGCTGGTCAAAATTATTCGCGATGGTGGTGTACGAACGAATCGGCGATCTCAAGAAGTGGGTGAGAGAGGGATCTAGTAATGACTTTGAGTTTGAAACGAATATTTTTGTGTTCGTGGATAGCTCACACGGTAGAGCCACGCTCTCACCTGCCAGGCGGAGTTGTCGTACCAATAAGGTCGCAGGTTCAAACCCCACCACCGCCGCGAAAAAATTTTTATTCTCTGTTGTCTTCTGGCACTTTTCTATTCGCTTCATATCTTGTTGTTACCAACATAAGTGCCTGCTCCACTCGCTTTTCTGAATTAAAACAAACATACCAACAAAGGAAACTAATGCCCTTAATAGTGGATCGACAACTATCCTTTTTCGGACACATAGTAAGGAAAGATAAGAAGGAATACCTGGCAAGTTGTGGAAAAATACCTGGTAAACGCGCCCGGGGGAGACAAAGAAAAACACTCATAGACCAACTGAAGGGCTTCACCAACCTAACAATCCAAGAGCTGTTTGAAAAAGCAAGAGACAGGGAGGAATGGAGAGAGATAATTCATGCAGTATCCGAAGCCTGGACCAGGCATGGAACCTAGAAGAAGAAGATATACAGACCGGCCTCTAATAAAGATTGGACAGGTATATAAATAGAATTTTAGTCGCCAAATTTATAAGAAACAGATATTTCTGTTCAAATTTGGGTTTTCTAGACCAAACTTATGAATTAGAATTGATGAAAAGATAGTTATTTCGATTAATCTGAAATTGATTTCTGAACAGACTTAACATTTGTGCATTAATTCCAAAGCATTTAAAAGTGTTAATTCATAAAAGTAAGAGTGGGTGATGTGCATTTTAGGTAAATACATTAAATTGTTTTTATTTTTTTTTAGTTATGATTTTTCTACCAACATATATTTATTTTTTTGTTCGATTTTGGAAAGTTTGTGTAATGTACTTTTTACATTGGATTTCATAACAGTAAACATGATTATCTCCGGCAGCTCCTAGTTATTATAGACATTGACAAAATTTACGTTAAAAAGATAGCATCCAGTAATTTATTTTTTGAATGAATCAATACTAGCATAAGTGAGTATTGTAAAATAATGGAAATGTGCTGTCTGTACACATTTATATTAATACTTTGCAATAGTGAGAGTTCAGGCAGATTTTGACTTTCAATTCATCTGTATGCCTGTTTGTCCCTTTTTCGTCCAACTAAATTTAGAGGATCACCATTTCATTTCAAATGTAATTCTTTGAATCGTGTCTTCTACTATTAATTGCTCTATTTGCAGACACAGAAAAGTCGTTCAAAATCAAAATCTCGCAGCAAATCCAGATCCCGGTCAAGTTCTCGGAGCAGGAAAGCAACTGCAACAAGAAAATCGTCTCGCTCCAGATCTCGTGGCCGCCAAGCAAAAGATAGTTCAGCAGCTACAACGCCAACACAAGAAAAGGAGGAAGTGGTCTCAGTTAGAAGATCTGTTCGTCAACTAAAATCAGCAGCAGCCTCTCCTGAAGTAGAGGAAAGGAAAGAGGAGGAAGTGAAAGTCATTGAAACAAAAATAATCACAGAGCAATCAGTGTCTACAAGATCCAGCAACAGCTCCATGGCAGAAAATGTAAGTTTAATCTCTGTTTAACTCTCTCCTTACGGGGATTTTTCAGGAAAACTTGATTGTTTTACCCTCAAACGGAGGAGATATGAGTATCTAATCTACTTATACATAATTTTTGTGCAGCATGACAAGCTTCACAAAACAAAAGATTTTTTGCCAGAAAATGTGTGATGTACAAATGTTTTCTGATTAATATGAATGTTCATTGTATCGTACTGAATGTGACGATTTTCCTGTAGTTGGTAAGGAGAGGGTTAAACCTTAAATTGTGGGTTTCGAGTTAACTTTTTTTTATCAGAATGTAACCAGTTACATTACTGAACTCACCCAGCGCATCATGCTTTCACCATCATCATCAAGTAAGTATGGACTGGGATGGAATTGGTCAGAGGGGGAGGGGGGGGGGTAATAGAGAGCTTGACAGAGACGAATACGGCATTGTGGAGTAGTGTGGGTAGGGTGGAGGGAGAGTATATTTGGAGAGGGGTGAGTAGGGGAATAGAGAGGCGGATGGAGACGAATAAAAAGTTGTGTGGGGAGGGGTGGGGGGGGCGGAGGTGGTTGGTGGCGAAGTGGAGAGGATGTGGTTTCCAACTGAAGGTGTGTGACAGGCAAGTGCCTGGTGCTGTGGTGAGTAAATACAATTGAATGTGTTGGGTAACAGCTCTTTGTAAGAGTTACAGTATAGACATTGAAATTTTGTTAGGTTAATCAGCAATTTTTTTCTTTGGTTATTCAGCAATTTCTTTTCGGTTTAACGATAGTTTGATCATGGTGCCTTTCAATTTACCAAAACAAAGAGGAAAAAATGACAACATTTTGATTTCCTTTCGGTTTAGAGGTTTTCGGTTTATCTGGTTTTTACTGTAATTGCACTCAATCCCCTCTGATTCATAATAAAACGCTTTAACTTTTTAAAAATTGGTCCACTGAGTGAATCCAGTTCCAAACAAATCCTGTTACTTATACAGTATGTTGCAGTTATTCAGCACAAATTTTTATTAAAAATTTTTTTTTCCAAACTTTTATTTTAAATATTCTTGATCTAGTCTGAAGAATTCCCTCGACGCACCTTACGATCTTCTACAATGGATCAAAGAAAATTGGTCCACTGAGTGAATCCAGTTCCAGACAAATCATGTTACTTATACAGTATGTTGCAGTTATTCAGCACTAATTTTTACTCCTTTTAAAAAAAATTTTCCAACCTTTCTTTTATATATTCTTGATCTAGTCTGAAGAATTTCCTCGACGCACCTTACGATCTTCCACAATGGATCAAAGAGATAAGCTGGAGGTCCAGCGTGTTCATAATGACCAAAGACCCACTAGGGAGGACGACTCCAAGCCAAGAAGTCCCATCTGGAGGGTGGCGGATTACATTGTCATCGTCTTATTCATTATCTCCTTGTGCGCTGCTGTTTTCCTATTCCTGGAGAAATTTGTAGAGTGAGTAGATTTGAATTTTTATTTATATTATTATTATTTAAATAGATGTTGCTTTGATTATATTTTTTTTGTATGCATGCTTATTATGTATCATGTAGTGTCGTGATTTTTAATTTTGTTGTTTTTAAACTACGCCACTACCACATCATCTCATTCATCTGTGGTGTTTCATTCATCCTGTTTTGTTGATAAAGGGGAAACCTGAAACGTTCATTTGATCTGTTTTTGTAATTAAATTGAAGCTTACATTCAACTTCACGTTATTATTTATTACTGTATTGTAAGGGAACTCATTATATCCCTTAATTCCCCCTTTTTCCTTTTTTGTCTTTTCTCATAGTTTGGAAGAATTCAAGAAGCAAGCATTTCCCAACTTTGGTGTTCTGAAGGACAGATTGGCAGGAGGTCGGATGCGAGTTGTAGAGCTTGGACAAACCGTTGGGGGATATATTTCTGATGCATGGCTACAGGTCGTTGATTTCATCACTCTACCAAAGACAGCCGAGCAGCCGCAAGGGAAATCTGTCCCTAAATAGTCAGCATCTGTGTTTATTCTTGGCAGACTTTTTATTTTAATTTATGTCAAAGAGAGCTTGGAGGAACAAAGAAGAAGAAATATCAAAAAAGAAAAGCTGTATATTGTTGATAATGATATTAATTAATTGTTGAGATTATTACATCTAAAACTCCAGATTTTACCACGTAACAATCACTGCCACATACTCATATTGAATCGTTTAAATGAGTTGTCTGTGATTTGGATTTCTATACTACATTCCTTACCAGGCAAGGAGTTTTTAATCATTTTCTATTTTAGTTGTGTTTCACTCCGGTTTCGTTTTCTGGTCTATTGACAGGCTATCCTATGCGTACTTACTAGTTTTATTTTATTTGTCATAACAGACGAGCAAGCAATGAGAGATGCTTTTAATTATAAATGATATAATATAATTCACTATCGAGGGCAGACTGAGAAGGGGAAAACGTAAAGTATTTTCTTTGGCACCCTCTATTTTTGTTGAGAATTCGCAGCGATCTCAAAAGTCTCAGATTGTTAAGGGTGCTTTTTGGTTATTTTTTGACACAAATTACCCGTCTGTTTTGACAGATCAATCAAAAATAAAAACCACATTGAATCGTCAGTAGTTAAATGCTTTTTATTCTGTGTACAGGGTCACGTGGTACTTTTTTCTCCACTGATTTTAACTAGCATGTGAACATTTTAAAAAATTGATAATCTTAATATAAATTTTAAAAGATGAGGATAGGATTGCAGCACGCTGTCTCAAAATGCTATCGATCAAACGTTTCAACTTTACTATGTCCACCATGCTTCAAGCATTGCTCTTGCAGTGCTGCCAACCCTACGTAAAATTGTGTATTCTTACGCATTTTCGTTCATTGTACGCCTTTCTGCTGAAGATCTTACACTTTGTTCAATTTCCATTGTTTAAACAGTTTAAAAAACATAAAAAGAAAAGTCATGCACTTTTATTAATATACTTAAACGCTTTGATTCATTATATGACCCAGAAATTCATGTTAGGAGTTCAATAAAATAGCTCGTTGGGTCATTTCTGATTTGTAGGAAGCCACGACTATTTTTATCGTCTCTGAAGAGTAAGTTTATTGGTTTATTTAAATATCAATTATATTATTTCATTATGGTCTTGATGCTCATCATCAGAATTAGAACTCATGGTTTTCAAGATTGTACGTGTTTCTTTCACAGTTTTACTCATTTTGTCTCTTTATTGTACTCATTTACATGGGTAAGGCAAGGGTTGACGGCGCTGCGCTGCTCTTGATTTGATTCTATATATTCGGTAACGAGTTCCATAGTGTCCTATTTTGTATCCTCCCTACGTTTTTTTTTTTTTTTTTTTTTAGAAAACTTGAGATTTACTTTACCTTTTTTTTTGCATGCAGTTTGTTGTGACCCTTCCTTCACTATCCCCTCTCTGCCACTTTTCCTCTGAATTTAATAATCTTATGAATAACCTAGATCTTATATAACTTTGACCTTGTTTTGTTTGATGTAAGAAAGAGGAAGTGTTTGCATTCCTGAACATTTAATCGTTACTTTTATACGTACATTCTAAATTGTCTAGTATGTGCACACCTTTGATATGTAAAGGTCCCATTGGTCCTGACTTCCAAAATCTAAACTTTTAAAATTGCCATGTGCCATTATTTGAAATCCGTCTTTGTCCTTTATTAGCTATTTACATATCTTTATGCGGAAAGTTATCAACGTTTTGAATACTTGCGAAATAACCTACAAACTCATACCTGCCTACTTTTGCAGACCATCCGTAATTGTTATGGAAATTTGATGACAATTATGGAAGAGATATTATGAATTTTGATTTCACAACAATTTTGTTCCAGTATTAGAATTTTTTTTTTCTCTCCTGAACTTACCGCAATTTTAAATTCTCTTGAAATTTCCTTACAGTTATAAACGCTACCTCGTAGTGGTGGCCGTCAACAACAACGTTTATTTTACGTATAAAAGTTTGTAACATAATTTTTTTACGGTTTAGTTTCGCATTACTGCGATTTTGCCGATTATTACTGATGTTGAATTATGCGTTGATTTTGAAATGTTCAAGTAGGCAGGTATGCAAACTATTCTTGTGTCTCATTGACAAGGCATATATTTCTATCCAAGGTGTGCATTGCATTTCGTAACATTTTGTACAATTTCATTAATTTTAGAATGTCATTGAATGGATTTTTAAAAGTCGATTTCATGAAATCTATTTTTATACCTGCATGCCCTAGAGAGTGTTTGTCGTGTAGCTGAATATATAAATATCATGACTGTTTCTATTAACTACAGTATTACGTTTTATATATATTGGTACAATCATATTAATATCTTAGCTTTTATTATTATCATACTCATATACGTCTTCATATAACGCCATTGTACAGTAGAAGAAACATGTAACCGTGATATGGGTAAACTGGTGTTGTGAATTTGTAAAATTGAAAAAGGTTTAACCAAATACTACTCCATTGGAAAACTGCTAGCTATTCTAGGAAAGAGCTCTTACATGTCATGTGGAGACTGCTGGGTTTGTTTTTTATGTTTATTTAAGAAACGTCTCAACCCTCTGGAACCTATTTCCAAATGATTTACGGCATCTTTTGTCGAAAAGATATGTTTTAAAAGTAATTTTAAGACTTTATTATTTCCCTACTGTATTGATGCATCTGTAAATCCTAAATCACTCTGGAGCACATCCTCGCTCAACAAAGCAATGCGTAATTATAATTATTATTATGATTATGTTGGTGAGGGTTGGGATAATTAATAATTAGTATGATCGAGTTAGTTTAATTTTTAATTGCAAAGCTGTTAGTTTTGAGGATATGAGGGTAAAACTGTTTAATCGGTTGAATTTGGCAATAAAATCTCGTAGTTTCAGGACTACTTTTATTTTGTGCCCCACTTCCCTTCTTCATCTCTAACTCTATGGTAAGGACTTAATCAAAAAAGCCAACAATATTTGCAGGATTTTTTTTTTTTGGATCTTTCATAAATCTGTATAAGTGAGTGCTGATGTAAATAGCATTCGTTTAAAAACTGATAAATGCATTTAGTGGCTCTAAGTTAGGGTGTTCACTCCATTAATACAGTCTATGATTGTTGTGAATGTATGAAAGTTGGTGAGTGATGTCTCAGGTAAAATCCATTGATTAATAAACATGTAAAATATATATCAATGCTATTGTCGTTCCTTCTTTATTTGTTTTTCATAAGGTAACTGGATGGGGTCGTCTACTAACCTCCTGTGATGGGCAGAGATGGATGCCACTTGCTGTCTTTAACTTTATCTGATTTCCCTTTCCATGCTCTCTCTCTCTCTCTCTCTCTCTCTCTCTCTCTCTCTTTGTTCTGGACTGAGATTACCCATTTTTTTCTCCCTGGTCCTGGCAGGTATCCGCAGCTGTGAAGAAGACAGCCAAATGCGGCTATGCTGTCTTGTGGTATGACACTTGCTTTCGGATCGGAAGTTCCTGGGTTCGAGGCTCGCTCGGCACATAGCTGAGTCCTTGGAAAAGGCTATTTACTCACATTCTCTCACCGTACTCAGGTGTAAAATGAGTACCTGGCCGTTAACAGCGTTGTCTCTGTCCAAAAAAATTTATAATATCGCCTAACAGGCGTCATGTCCCGTCCTACATGTTAAGTGTTGCTGTTGGCCGGGGACCCCTTGTAAAGCGCTTTGAGTACTTTTAGTGGATATTGCCCTAGATAAAAGCTCAATTTTTAAGCGCTTAAGAGTCTGGTGTCTCGGAGTTACAGAGCTATATAAGTTTCCAGCATTATAATTATTATTAAATGTATGGTAACTTTTTTGAGAGATTATATTTTTTTCCTTGTGCCTGAATGGGACTTAAAGGTAATATGGGTAATGTCAAAATAGGCATGTTGGTGGATTGCTCGTGGAATATTCTGTTCTATGTTTGAACCAGTCCCCTTTATCATAATACTTTTTCTTTCCTGCTTTAACTTCAGATCTACAAATTTTCCACTATCATCTTTTTACTGGCGCTGAAATGACCTAATAGTGCCTCAAAAACACTAAAAATAAAAACAACATAGGGTAACTAACTGATAGCTCAGTAGAGCACTTCCCTCACATTGCATGATAATCCTGTAGCTGCCTGTTCGATCTGAGGGAAAGTACCTTGTAATACGCTTCAACTTCAACAGTCGTAACGTCACTTCCCTCGTAATGACGCATGGTAACTTAGTAACTATCGGAAAAATGGAGGATGCCCTTATAAAATACTTCTCCGACGAGCATAAAAGTGTATCCAGAGGGAAAAAAACATAAATCTGATCATGTTTTGACTTTTACACATTCTGATCACAAGACATATGAAAAGTTCTAGCCAGCATGAAGAATAAAAAGTACGATGGCGACGTGACATCAGACTATTGAATCCAATTGTGGTGCCTCACTTCAAACATTGCTGAGTGCGTGGTTTCCAGTCAGGCACTTCCTTGGGCAATTTGTTGGGTCTATAATGTTAATGTTATAATGTTCAATGGAATCCTGGTAATGCCAACACTGCTGAACGAGAAACATTAGTTGACTTTATCCATTGTTTATCAATGGAACAAAGACAAATTTTGGACCATCAAGAGGTGTCGACTTAATATGGATGATAGTAAAACAGTCAAATGCATACCTGCCGAAGCTTACGAATTTTTCGTAATTTTACGAATTTTACGAATTTTAGACAAATTTCATGGCCAAATACGATTTTTTTTTTGGGAAAATTACGAATTTTTAATTCCTAGTAATACTTAAATAATAATAATAATAATAATAATAATGATAAGCTGGAGAAGAAGAACAACAACAACTACTACTACTACTATAATAATGATAATAATAATAATAATATTGTGGTTGTTCTTACACAATTTCAGAAATTACGAATTTCCTTGTCAAATTACTAAAAATTACTAAATTTGAAGTTTTCAATTTGGCATGTTTGCAAATGGCCTTTTTTTTTTATTTCTTTCTTTTTTTATCATTGGAATTATCTCTATGATGAGGCTGCAGTATAGTCTTCCCTTCACATCCAAGTCCTCTATTACACATGAATCTCATCACTGAGCATGTTAACAGGTGCTTGACTTTTGTAACAAGATGAGATAGTACAATTAATTGGTCATCTTCAAAACATATAATTTTAAGGAATAGTGTGCTCTTGGAATCTACATCTGATCCCTATTTGTTCCCAGTTCCCCTATGTCTTACTTTTTCTTGGGTGCTTTATTTGTAATTCTAGAACTTTTTACTATCCCATTTTCTTCCTTTTTACTCGTGCTGATATAACCTAAATGTGTTGCAAGCGCCGTAAAACACTTAAAAACAAACGAACAACATCATTTTAAGGAAAAGTTCGAAAAACAGTGATTTTCTGAACTTTGGTAGAAATTGAATAAATCACCAAGTTTGATATCAATGAGGAGATTGGAAATAAAACATAATTATTAAATTTCATTTCAGTAATAATAAAATAATTGACCTTTTATATAGATAGAACGAAGATGACGTCACACAGGCCTTTGTTATTGTTTTTTGCCATCCGCGTTTGTGAGTTGTTCTCACTAAACTGTATTAATCAGACTATAAAAGTTCATGGTTACACACAGTTTTGTGTGTTGGTCCGTTATACTTCCGGATGGCAATGTTGTGAGCTTCTAAGCCAAGCGCATACTATCTATAGAGCAATATCCACTAAAAATGCTCAAAGCGCTTTAAAAGAGGTCCCAAGCCAACAGCGACACTTGACATGTATAGGACGAGGCATGACACCTGTTGTTAGGCGATATTACAATTTTTCTCGGACAGAGACAATACTGTTTACGGCTAGGTACTCATTTTGTACCTGAGTATGGTGAGTAAAGAGCCTATTCCAAGGACTCAACCATGCACCGCTCAGACATTAGTTACCCCCAATTCAAGGTGGTGTAAATTATTCATTCTATTCGATAATAATAATAAAAACAAACAAAAACAAGTAAGAGAAAGAGTATCTGTATCGTTATTTATTATGAACAGTTGATAAAACATGTTTCATAAATAAATTTTATTATGTACAATACATTAACATGCAGAATGTTACTAAAAAAAAAAAAAAAATCTAAAAACACAAATTTCTTAATAAAGATTTTTAAAACATGAAAAATTTCTTGAGTATATTTATCCATTTTTGTTTTCATTTTTCCTCATTTGGCAAGAAAATAAAAATTGATTGAAATGACCTATAACTATAAGACAGCTGGGAATCAAATTTTATTGAAAAAATAAATATCTGAAAAGTTGGGTTTGATACAGTACCAGATGATGAAGCCTTCCAAGAATGTGAAAAAAGACACTGATTGCTATTCAGATTCAGATGTCCGGGCATTACACCACTAAGGCTTACTTGAGGTTCAATCCTTGAGTGGTAAATGTATCATTTTTCTCTAGGACTGCATCATAAAGTAATATAATAATAATAAATGTACATTTATATAGCGCTTATGCCGAAGCTTCGAAGCGCTTCACATTGACCATCAGTAAAAAAACATGTAGATTCGGACATACGAACATACATAATCATCTGATTTTTATCTTACAGCAGTGCCGGCTCTCCGATTAAAAAAAATCTTTGTAATGTATCATCAATCACTTCCTTTATTTACAAAACCGTAGGAAATATTTTAAAATACATTCATATGTCACCATACACGTTGAATAAGACGGGATGATTTTGTTCTCGAATTGATTCATCTTACCAATACCATCCTTTACTTAATCTTACGTTCGTCTTACATATTTGTGTCATAAAAACCTGAATAGTTCACATCCTCTGTCTTTGTGAATTATATAAATTACAGCTTCTTTACTGTTTATTTTTCATTACTACTACTAACTTCATTTTAACCTGGCACAGTGGTGAATGAAAGATATCACAAAAATTTACACACACTTCAGTTCAATGATACTGACGTTACTATAATTTATACACTCTCCTATTTCAACATTGCGCCTCTATCCACAGCGGAATTCTCTCTCAATTAATGTTAATGTTAATTTAAGGACACAATTTAAAGTTATGCACATGAGTATATTGACAATGCTAAAATAAAATCATCAAGTGATTTTTTATAGACTAGCACATATTAAATTTTATTATACTTAATATAACAATAGTAAAATACTATTCATGTCCATCAGCCTTCCTGATGCCACGAATAATTTTTACTGTGCTATTTATTGATCTACCCATACAATATAGTTAATACACATTCTGTGCTCAACAAGCAAAAACAATTGTATTGGATTGAAAAGGAACACGTTCAGTACACAGCTGTGTAAAATTGAGAGTGGGATTTGCCATGGATTTCAAGCGATAATCATAATCTAGTTTTGTTTTTATTTTTTAGCACCTTAATTAGATAGGCTAACTAAATATCGCTGTTCTAATTTTTTGACACTTCCTATATTAATAAACTATGATGATTAAATTAAAGAAATGGACTGGTTTTTTAAATTTTATATATATATATATATATATATATATATATATATATATATATATATATATATATATATATATATATATATATATATATATATATATATATCACATTAAAGCTGCCCTTATCCAGGGGCAGTAATTCCCATATTTCTGACTAGGTGATTTATCTCCATCTCCTTCTTATCTAACCAATCCTCGTATGTTACACCCGTCTTGGATTTGCCCAAACTTCTGAGATATTGCCGGAGTGCCCCATCATGGTGGACAGGAAGTGCTGAATGGACGTCTGGGACGGTGGAGGGATTTTTGACAGGAGATAAATGGCGAGTGGACCTCTCAATCTTGTCTTGTTCTCTCTGGGCAAGCCATTTCTCATAACCCAGTTTTTCATTTTCTTCCTTTTTCCTATGGAGTTTAAAGTAAAGTAAAATATATAACTGAGCCTTAAAAATAAAACAAAACAAAAATAAACTAAACTAAAAAACAAACAGAACACACATATAAAAAAACTTTTAAGTTAAAAAAAAATCTTTTATAGCGATAGTAAGCTGCGTAAACTGTGGACTGTAACTGAAAGAAATGAATCAAAAATGAATACAAGAGTTTCGAAAAAAAACAAAATACCAAAGATGGAAAGTTATTCACTGAGCCATCTTGCATCTCATAATATAGTGAGCAAAGATCGTTCCACTTACTTTTCTTCCTCCTCCTGTTTCTTTCTATTGTCTTCCTCCGTTTTCAGTTTACTCTCCAATGCAATCTTCTTCTCTATTTCCTGCTGTTTGGCAAGCCATTCGTCATAAGTCAGTGGACGCTTCATGCTGGCAAAACAACAATTGCACAAACATTCCATTGTTAGTTTTTATCAAATAAAAAAAAGGTAAACAAAAAAAGAAAAAAGAAAAGAGAACAGTGGGCAGCACGTCTAACAATAAACCCACTACCAGGATGTCGTATGCGATTTGTTCTGTTTCAACAAGTGGAGATATTTTACTTAAGAAATAATTTCATTTCCTAGATCAAACCAAAAGGTAAAATGAGTTTGGCCAGTTAGGAGTAAAACCGAAAAAACATCCGAAAATAAAATGTATGATTCTAATCAAATCCGTTTAGATAGCATTTAGATTTTCATTTTACATATAATATGCCATAATAATATTATTGCAAAGTTAATGTTGAGACAATTTATTATATTATTAATAATACCAGATATTGATTATGTCTATTAAACTCATTCACAAAAGAAATCATTTGCTTTGGAAAAACGCTCAGTGTTGATGGAGGAAAATATATACATGTAGTGTCAATGAACTGGATTAAATTAGCATATTTAAATATTTTCATAAAATAACTATCACTCTTTTTTTTAAAATGTCACTGATTGCATTTTGAAGTCAAATCCTTAAATTGTAGAATAACTAAAACTTGAAGGAGTTATCTTAAAAACAAAACAAAACTACAAAAAAAAAAATAAACCCATGAAATTAAAAACTTTTTCTACTGACATGTTTCTCTATTTTGTTATGGGCAGTTACTGCCTGACGTGTGAAAAGGAGTTGATGTATAATGCCATGACAAAACTTCTATTTTCATTTTTTTTCTCTTTAGGTGCAGTCTCATCCAAACATACTAGTCAAATAATATAATATCAATTGTTTATCTTTTCACCATCATGGAACCACAAGGTTTTCACACATATTAATACTAATCTATATATAAAACAAGCAGAAAAATGCATCTTCAATTTTGTGTTTGAAGAGTTCATTGTTTGTTATTTAAAAAAACTTACTTTGCTCTTTGTTTCCCAGCACTTTTGATTGGAGGTAAGATAACATTGCCGAATTCTGAAAGTGAAAGGTAAAGAGTAACAACATTGATTTGAAAAAGATGAAAGAAAAAGCAAACATTGATGATGATGATGATGATGATGATGATGATGATAATGAAGAGGATGATAAATTTCGAAGGTATAATGACTGTAATGAGTGC
Organism: Berghia stephanieae; assembly: GCF_034508935.2. NCBI lineage: Eukaryota > Metazoa > Mollusca > Gastropoda > Nudibranchia > Aeolidiidae > Berghia > Berghia stephanieae. The sequence goes on along the minus strand of NC_088366.1, from coordinate 58,953,807 downwards.
TGTAGGTTTTCCTCGGATCTGCGGAAATCCGCGATTTTTGTGTCAGAGGAGTAATTTCCTCCTTTGAAAAAAGACATTTTCCTCAATCAAATTTTCTGACTGAGAGATTTAATGTGTGGTGGAACAAAGTGGTGCAGCTTCCCCACTATCCAGAAGATAGCTAGAGTAGTTTATCATCTCAATGGTTCTCAAAGTGGGGAGTTAGTGAAGTAAACATTCGGTGTAAAAAAAAACATAATTTTCCTCCTTTTTCCCTTTTTGTCATCATCAGCACTGTGTAATGGTGATAATGATGACAACGATGATGATCGTCAGCACGATGTGATGATTATTATGATGATAACAACAGTGAATAAGAATGAAAAATTAAGTAATGGAATGATAAAACTATTGGTTCCTTTTTTTTGTTTTTTTTGAAGTGTCTCTTACCATCAGGGAAGTAGTCGTTCAATTCCGACTCATTACTATCAGGAGAATCTCTGAAAAATGTTGCATCTCTAATTTGTTTCCTGAGCATCGTTGGGTGCCTTCCTGCTTTAGGGGCACTCAGGGATGTGCCTTCAAACTCTCCCGGTTTTAAAACTTTTGTTACATAGATCTGGGAAGAGGTGCCTCTTTTCCAAACGGGGAAACTGGAATCGTGGTATTGATGAGCAAACATAGGAACCTGGTGTTAGAAAAGAGGATAAAGTTAAAATTCACATAATAATCAAGTTTGCATCAACTAAAAGGATGTAGTCTGAAATAGCTGTGTTGTAAAAAAAAAAAAATAAGGATATATGAATGTCATAAATAATCTCTGTTAAATAAAATCAATAACTTTGAAATATCTTGAAAAAATTAATCACATTTTATCATTGTCGTTGACATCATCATACCCACCAACATTCTAATATTACCATTGTATCATTGTTACTTTCATCACAATCAACATTAATCTATCCTACTATTTATAATAATAGTGCAAGTATATACCTTTGTGTGATTTCAGAAAAGAATTTTCATTTTGAAAAGAGTTGTGTAAAAGCCAACTTATTATTAAACGTCTTAATTCTTGGGTGGTAAAGAGGGGTAAATTTTGACAGCTTAATTCCTCATTCCTCTCTCTTGAATGTCAAAATAATAGAACCAAACAATTCCAATAGATGATGGCACTTTTTGCAACGTTCCATTGTAAAAAAAAAAGAAATTTGATATTTTTATATTTTAGTTCAAATTCCTCATCAAAAAATTAAAAAAAAAAACAAAAAAAAAAAAAACACCCTAAAAACCCCCATAATAATGACAATGGCTATTGTTAGCATTTTTACTTTAACTATCATCCCAAAACTACAATATTTATAATAAGAATCAAAACTAAAACGTCAACTATCAAAACCGCGACAACATCAACACTTTTTTGGACGGTTTGATGTCCTTGGCCCTCTCCTGCCACTGGAATTGAAACAGATATCGAGAACACACTTTACTCCCAAATCTCTCGGCTATGCTCAAGGCTGTATTGCCCGCATCATCTTCTGCATTGATGTCAGCTCCTGAAATCATCATATATATAAAAATGTATTACTATTCGCTCAATATAAGAGTACTTTGTTGTCATTGTCGTTATTATTATTATTATTATTATTATTATTATTATTATTATTATTATTATTATTATTATTATTATTATTATTATTATTATTATCATATTATTATTATTATTATTATTATTATTATTATTATTATTATTATTATTATTATTATTATTATTATTATTTTCATTATTATTATTATTATTTTATTATTATTATTATTATTATTGTCATAATTATTAATATTATTATTATTATATATTATTATTATTATTATTATTATTATTATATTATCATTATCATTATTATTATTATTATTATTATTATTATTATTATTATTATTATTATTATTATTATTATTATTATTATTATTATTATTATTATTATCATTACCAACAAAACTGAAACATGAGATTAGCTTTTTTTTCTCATATCTCTTATCTTTATAACTTATTTAGCCCTGTAGAATTATGGAAAAGAATCGTGACTGTCAAAAGGGAATTTATAATAAAATTGATAAATAATGCGACCTTTGGGGGAGTTAAAAAAAATTAATTAAACACACTTTATTTATTCTCCACCCCTTAATCAACAGAAATGAATCCATTTCATATTAGTGGCTATGAAATACATTTCCAGCACCTAAAGCGTCTTGACATAACACCACTTTGAAATGGCGGGTTACAAATAAATAGGTATGAAATGAAGCAAAATAAATACACTGCATTCATTTAAGGGCAATTTTTTTGTATTATGCCTTTTTCCATGCTTGGTTAAAAAGTGTATAAAGTTAAATGCCTTACCATGATGTAACAAAACATTGACAATTTCCCCATGACCGGTGGCAGATGCTAAATGAAGGGGTGTCTTTCCTGAGGGAGTGCGCCTGTTTACATCAGCACCTTAAAAAAAATACAAAATACTTTTGCCTAACCAAGGTAAAAAACCCCAATAAAAACAAATAAAACAACAACTTCAAAACAAATATGTTCTCTATTGAAATTTTACTTCATCTCATCGCGTCCTAATCTCACACATTAATGAATAATCCAAAATAAATTGAATCAATGATATAGATATCCTTTGTAATTATGCTTTGTTTCCAGCCATGAGTTTAATAGAGTTTCACTGTAGTCACCATTTATTATAGTTTCTATAAAGCGTAAAAAAATAAATAAATTCATATGTAAGCATGAAATGTTGAAATGTGCGAATGTCACTCACTTAAAATTGACTTATGTGACTTCTGGCCATAACATATCACCGTCATCGCCACAATCATTAGAAATAGTACCACCATCATTTTTCTTACCCGTCTCAATAAGGCTTTGGACAAGCTCATCGTGGCCTCTGTGTGCCGCCAAACAAAGTGCAATAAAAGACCTCTCCTCTAGCCAGGCTTTCCTGGACTTTTTGGTCATATAGTCACTGACTGGCGTGTGGTAATCTGATGGATTCGTCACACCCAGTCTGTAGACCTGAGTTTATAGAGAGATAAAGAAAATAAATTGATTTCATTTTAGCAGCTTTAACTCGTTGTATTTCTAAATATCCCGCGGGTATTGCATTACTTATTAATATGATCCTCATACAACCCCCCCCCAAGAAAAAAAAAAGGAAAAAAAAAGAGATAAGAACCTGAAAGCTATCCCCCCCCCCCCCCCCCCCCCCCATCTCTCTCTCCCTCTTTAATAATTGACAAAATAAAACACAAGAAAATAATTTTATTTTTTAGAAAAAGATAAATATTAATGGATAGTCTGCCCATTGCCATAGACTGTACGTGGAAACAGACACAAAACGATCTAAAAAGATAATAATGAAAGGGGAAATAAAGAAGGAGAAATAAATGTTGAAGCACACAGAAAGTCTTTAGTCAGCAAGTTCCGAATCGTACAGGAACAATGCGATAATGATTAAAACATTGATGAAGATGATGGCAATAAGGATAATAATAATAATAATAAATAATAATAATAATAATAATAATAATAATAATAATAATAATAATAATAATACTAATAATAATAATATAATAATAATAATAATAATAATAATAATAATAATAATAATAATAAAAAAAAAAAATAATAATATTAACAACAACAATACTGATGATGGTGATGATGATGGTGATAATTATGTTGATGATGATGATGATGCTGATGATGATTATAACAATGATAAAAACAATTAGATTTTCCTCTTATCATTAGCCTTTACCCATTCAATTTCATTGCCGACCACAGCCTCAATGAGTTCCTTGTACATTGGCCATACTTTCATCTGTACAGTACTCCCAGGAACAAAATCATTACTTCGCACGTCCGTGTGTTCCAACAATTCTCCTACAAAAAAGTATTTGAAAATAACAAAACAAAACACAAAAAAAAAAAAAAAACACACACAATGCATTCATTTCTGAAACACTACTGTAGAGATATTCTTGAATAATGTATTATTATCACGGAAACAAGAAACATGAGACTTATCAGCACGATTAGGTTTTCATCCTACACATAAGGTAAATACTGGTCATGGTTACATCCATGTATTTGTAATATTATGATAGTAATAATATCAATAATGATACAGGAGGAGGACAATGCTGACACTGACAGATAACGATAATGAACAATAATAGTGATGATGATGAGTATGATGGTGGTTACAAATAATTACATTACGAAATAGCTGAATTATTGATGGTTACTGTCAAGCTATAACATTATCTTTAATTGATTACACATTATCCACGACTCTAGCAACAACTTTTTTTATCAATTAAGGAAAATATTAAGTTTTGATACTCACCTTCGTCCAAATAACTCAATCTTTGAATATTTACAGGTATTCCAGTTACAAACTCAAGCTCTGTCTTTAATTCTGCTATAGTCATGTCATTGTAGACATCATGAAGCGAAAACTTTTCTTCTGTAATGTCCAAAATGACATGAACGGTGAAGGCGTCAGGACGTCGTTTGTATTTCTTTTCTTTTTGCCTATAAGGTGGTTTTACTTTCGTTTTCCCCATGCTCCAGAATATTTTAAAGCAACATCAAGCCCACAAATCTGATTCACTTCAATAGTAATGAAAAAAATAACAAACTAGACAGAGTCGAAGTAAAAATATTACATCAAAAGTTAAACGATGTACAGGCTCAGATTATTAACTTTTCACGCCATATTGTTTACGCTACCAAGGAAGTAGCTATACTGAGGAAAATGTAAAAAATTCTAACAATTCTAAAAATTGTCATTTCGCAAATATTATTGAAGAACCATGAAGATTTATTTTCTCAATTACAAATTACAGTTATTTTTTCTAAAAGTAAAAATAAAATCATTGTACCTCAACTCTCATAATGGCAGTCACCCCGAAGCAGTTATAAAACACCGACAGTAACTTCCTGTGTTACAAACAAGGTCGAAAAGCGAAACAACAACAATGTTATCGTCCATACGAAAAGTTGTTTCAGTTGCTGTAAGTAATAATTGAACAGCATTCATTTCTTTGGTGCATGATCAAAATTAGTTCATAAATATTTCATTTGTTTCCAACTTAGATTTAGAGATATAGATATTCCTAAACTAGAGTTTCTTTTTCACTCACACTCCGACTCCTCCAGCAGTCACCACAGTCTCAGTCACAGATATTTATCAAATTCAAATCTGCTGATCCTCCCATTAATACACACCACACAATTACTACTCATCAAATACTAACTCACCGTTGAGATTATTTATAAAATTTTATCCTTCGGGCACATTAGAAGTATTTGACATCAATGTTGTTTCATCTTCTTTACCTTCGTTTTGAAAGAATGAATAATGAATCAAGAATCTAGGCACTTGCAAGAAGTAGCTCTCGCGAGTTGAAAACAGGCGAGGATTTCTGTTTCCGTTTTTGAGGGGAAAAAATTTAGGAGTGATTTTAAAATGCTCATTCTTCTTTCTCAGTGGAATGAAATGGCATGCATTATATATCATTGGAAAGGGCATAAAATTCTGCATACAATGATGCTAATATTATTATCTTCCTATATCATGATTTTGAGAAATCTTTGCGTAAAGAGAGTATATGTGTTTAAGCGCTTATAACTTTTAAACCAGAGATGGTCCTTCTTAATAAAAAAAAGTCCTTCTGAGATACATATTAAAGTAGCTTCTCTAAAAATTTCAGAGCAAAATATGTTTGCACTCAAAAGTTAGAGCTCCCCAAAAACCAGTAATTGGCCTCGATTGTTTACAGAAGCTGCCATTTTCTTATACTGATTCACTTCCTGTCGTCTGCTGGGTTTGAGAGATAACTTCGTCAATCCACATCAAAACTTTACATCTTTATATCTTACAAAATATTCCATTTATGGAAGTTATTTTTGTTTTAAATTATTCAATTAATTGGCGTTTTTATGTCCATGCAGTCATTTTATAATTTACAATTCTCTTCCTTTTTTTTTTCCGATTGATTTTTCACTGTTGATTTTGACGTTTTTCATCCTTTGACGGACGTCTGTCCAATTTAGGGGAACGGAGGAGCGGAAGTTTTTAAAATCACCTATTTTCGATCATTTTAAACACTAATACACCACCTCAAACATTTATCAGTCCATATCTCTGCTTTTATGAGGTCTATTTTCATTTTGAAAAGTTCAAAGTGAACAACTAAATGACGCCGATTCAGTGGTGTATTTGGTCTATCTACATGTGAATAAATATTTAATTGTCGACTTTTCCAAAATTCCAATAGGTCATTCATTTGCATGTCGTGATCTATTTTTCCTTGATTTCAGCTGTTTCAGCTCTAAACTATACCTTTCTCTCTCAATAAATAATTATTTTTCTGTTTGCAATGTATTACAGAAATGTTGAATTACCACATGTAAAAATTTCAAAGTTGTATCTGAAGCCGTTTCTGAATTATACTTGATTATCCATTGGGTTGCTGTGTTTTGGTCACATATTTTCCTATTAAGCTTCTATAGAGATTTTTCACCACATAAAAGGTCATAACTTTTTAACTAGTTGAGATAGAGCGATAATTTTTTCACTTTAGTAAATGTTTCACTCCCCTTTATTTTTCTACGCTAAATTAATACCGATATCACTATTTTGAAAAATTCTTGCAAGTGCCTAAAGAATCGAATCACGCACTGAACTGCTCCTGTTGTACTGACTCACTGACAAAAAAACCAACCCCCCCCCCCCCCCCCAAAAAAAAAGAAAAAAGAAAAACAAATCCATTTTGACCAGAATATTTTTATTTGTTAAGTATAATAATATAAAGTTTTCTGCCTAGAATGAAAAAGACGTTTTGTTCGAAGAGTACACAAATTACTACACACTACTGCTCTGTGCTGTGATATTATATGAGAATTGTTTTAATTTTAATAATAATGAGTTACCTTATGTCCTGTCTAGCTCACCCAAGTGTTAATGTACACTGACGAAACCAAGGTATACAGCAGAGTGAACAAATTAAGCGACAAGGACAATCTGCAGAAATATATTAACAAGCTAGTAGTTGATTGGGCAGATCAATGGCAGCTACTAAGGTTCAATGATGGGAAATAAATCATACTACACCTAGGAAAAAAACTCTCAGCTTAATTATGAAATGAGAAATCACCACTGCAAAGACACAACAGCTCTCAGTAAATCTAAATTTGAAAAAGACATGGGGGTTAACATTGACACCGAACTTCATTTTTCAAAGTCAAAGCCCATTGAGATCCAAGTAAATAAGGTCAATAGAATCCTTGGACTCATTACACAGTTCTTTACATTTCTCAATTTTAAGTCCATGAGAATGCTTTTCAATGCTCTAGTTCGGCCACACATGGAATTTAGCAATTCAGTATGGTCAATCAAATATGAAAAGGACAAGAAGCTGTTAGAAGGTGTGCTCAACAGAGCAACTAAGATAATACCAGGTTTTAAAAGATAAAGGCTATGAAGAACATCTGAAAATGATTGGAATTCCCAGTATGGCATATAATTATAGACGTATCAGAGGCAACGTGATAGAAACATATAAATTTACGCACAACCTGTACGATGAACAGAAGGGATTATTTGTGTTTGCTGACAGTAATGCTAGAGGCCACAAAAATAAATTGAATTAAGTTGCCAGATGCAACACATCACTCAAGCAGCATTTCTTTAGCCAGCGTGTAATTGATCGATGGAACACTCTTCCAATCTCAGTCATGGAAGCTCCAGACCTCAACGCCTTCAAGAGGCAATTTGACAGCCTCTGTGTCAACCATAGATTCAGCTTAGTTGAGCCACCCATCAAACCGAGATGACTGCAAAGAATTATCCACACCCTAGATCAGCAAAGGCCCTGAAAGCCTAATTTGTTGCACACACTGTTTTATATATATGTTGCCTTGGCCTTGAAATTGAAATGATTGTGATGCAAATGAGATGGACAGCGGTTTCGTTTGGCATTGCTCTGTCCTGGGCCATGTCAACAAGGGACCATTATATAAAATAATATGATAATAATAATATTAGAAATAAGCAGTCTAATCTATGCTTAGCACTTCACAAAACACTACACAGACGCACATGTCTTATTAACACAGAAACTAAAACGTTTAATGTGTAAAATTACCCCCTACAAAACGCAGTCTTTAGTTTAGATATAAAAACAACCATACTGTCTGATTCTCTCAGCAAATTTTGTATTTATGTCTGGGACAGTGGTCATTGTATTATTAGTATAATACTTCTGTGGTACAATGATTCAATACATGTTTATTTTTCTGTTTTTCAGGCTTCCCAAGCAAGGAACTTTGTCAGACCTGCCGCATTGTCCAGTGACAAGCTGTTTGTGGTGAGAATTCTCTGATAAATATTCATTTTTGTTCTATTTACTTATCTGATAATAATCTGCTCACTGCATTTACTCATAATGGGGGGGGGGGGGGGGGGGGTTGCATGATGGACTGGGGTTCATGCCAGCTGTCTGTCCCCCCCCCCCCCCCCCCCTTTGAGCAAGAAGCTTAGCCCCCATTGCTCGCTTATGAACCTTGCCTTTATTAGTTTTGTCTTTTCTCGTTTTAGATCATTAAAAAAAAAGTTTGCTTGAAGTTGAAGATAAATAAAGGGAACTTTAATTTTTATTTTGAGTTTTGGTCAGCATGAAACATTGAGATATCTACAGTAGGCCCATTGAGTCATTAGATTCAAGTGTTGTACGCGCAGCTGCGATTGCTTGCTACTCTTTAGATAGGACACTGTAGTCTATTGCGATGGTTTTTATTGTTATTGCGATAACAAGATGGAAAAGTTGATGGAGAATGATATAATGTTGATTAAAATTCTCACTATGCAGTGAACAGAGGGATTCCTTATTGAATATTTAAAGAAAATTCATTAAATAGGAAAATGTTCCCTCCTAGAAAAAAAAAACCCAACCCATTAAATAATTACGATATAAAGGAAAATAACTCATTTTGAAAGAGTGGTTCTGATTTAGGACAATTGATATTTATATTTGTCCTTTTAAAATTTTTTTGGTACTTTATTTGTGGTAATAATAATAATAATAATAATAATAATAATAATAATAATAATAATAATAATAATAATAATGATAATAATAATAATAATAATAATAATAATAATGATAATAATAATAATAATAATAATGTACCTTATTCATCCAAAAGGAAATTTTTGTACATTAAATTGGTATATTTATTTTTCTCTTCTCAGCACAGAGACACACAAGACAATAATCCCAGCACACCTTTTGAATTCAACGCAGCGAACTTGAAAGTAAGTAATGAATATTATTCATTCCAAACTTTTACGTGACAGGAAGAAAAAGATGAAAATTCTAAACATTGTTATCGGAAATAAGAATGGACTCGTCGTTAATGGGGATCATGATTCAGACGGACACTGCACTCTCTGGACATATATTCTACCTCAACAGTTATAATTTGAAGAGTGTCCAATTACGGAGTTCTCAAGTGCTTTTATTCTTTCCAATAATTATACAGCAAAAATGTTACACCGACATGTCTGGGTAGGGATCCTGACCTCCCATAGTGGGCAGGGAGGTACATGCTTTGTCTTCATCCCCCCAACCCATTTTCCAATTGTTTCCTGTCGTTGTCTTGGAATGAGATTACTTGGTTTTGTCCTGGCCCTGGCCGGAGTTCCTTGGCTGGGAGGGAAACAGTCGATTGTATAGTTATAGATTTGATGATATTTTTTTCATTGTAAATCATCTCTCTGTTATGCATTGTATTATGTTTAGTTTACATATTATATTATATGATTTGTCAACATTTGAGTGTATTCCTCTTAGTATGGACCTGTGCTTGTGTCTGGATGAGACTTTTAGGTGATCTCAAACTAAGTACTTTGACGGTGTACTCTTGGAATCTACATCTGTTTCCTATTTGAACCAATTCCACTTTGTCTCACCTTTTCTTTTGTGCTTTAATTGTAATTCTAGAACTTTTTACTATCCCATTTTCTTCCTTTTTACTCGCGCTGATATAACCTTAATGTGTTGCAAGCGCCGTAAAACCCTTAAAAACAAAAACAAACAACGACATGACCTTTTTTTTTTACACCATTTCTACATGGGATGAGAACAGTTTCTAAATTAATTAAATTGGCAAAATATTTCCCGCTCTTGTGAGGTTTCTTTCAAAATTTGAATTCCAAAGGATGAATGTTATGTTTAGTGTTATGTGGTCTAGTGGTATGACACTCGCTTTCGGATCGGAATGTCCTGGGTTCGAGCCTCGCTCGGTGCATAGTTGAGTCCTTGGAAAAAGCTCTTTACTCACATTCTCTCACCGTACTCAGGTGTAATATGAGCGCCTGGCCGTTAACAGCGTTGTCTCTGTCCGAAAAAATTATAATATCGTCATTCATGTCTTGTCCTAAATGTTAAATGTTGCTGTTAGACAGGGACTCCTTGTAAAGTGCTTTGAGCACGGTAAGTGGATATTGCGCTATATAAAAGCTCATTTTTTAGTGCAATATCATACAATAGAAATATTTACCCGTCTATTGCATTATAGCAGCCAACTGTATAGATAAAATCGGGGACGGTCCCTATTTGGCAATCTGGAGAACATTTTTTTTGTTAAATGGACTTTTATATATATGCTAATGATCTTTGTATGTCTCAGGATTATAAATGATTGAAATTCTTATCACTACAGAGATGCGATGTCATCATTGCCAACTACCCGAAAGGTCATGAGGCAGCGGCTTGCATTCCTCTTTTAGACTTGGCACAAAGACAAAATGATGGTGAGTACTGTATAGATAGTATGCGCTTGGCTAAGAAGCTCATAACATTGCCATCCGGAAGTATAACGGACCAACACACAAAACTGTGTGTATCCATGAACGTTTATAGTCAGGTTAATACAGTTCAGTGAGCATTACTCATAAACGGGGATGGCAAAAAACAATAACAAAGATCTGATTGACGTCATCTTCAAACTATCTATATATATATTATCAAG
>NC_088366.1:58882727-58937727 GCF_034508935.2 Berghia stephanieae | reverse complement strand
ACAGATCAATGACGACTATTACGTAAGTCGGATTTATAGCTTTGTGTTAACGTGCACTTATTTGCAGGTCTGATAACCCAATTCCTTATGGGCTCAATGATGTAATGGAAATTTCAAAAAAAAAATTATGCAAAATTTTGTCCATTACAGCAATGTTAAACTATGTCCATAAGAGGGTTCGGATGTCAGACCTGCATGTATACTTTGCTTTGTGCAGATTCTGTGATTTCTGTTGTTTTTGTGATTTCTATTTTAAAAAATATTATTAGTTATTATTATTATTATTATTATTATTGTTGTTGTTGTTATTATTATTACTGTTAGTAAACTAAAATTCAATCTCTGCTGTTGTTGCATAAAAGTGGGTTCTGTTGACTGACAAAGAACCTTGATATAGGAATACTTTTCTTGGTGTTATCTTGTTCTTTTTACTTTTTATATACATGTATGTATTTTAAAGAAAAAAAAAGGTTGCGTCAATTTATACTAAATACTATTTCCACTTGGTTTCATCGTGTTTTAATAACCAATATGCTTCTCATTGGCTCTGACAAGCCGTAAGAACCTTTTCAATCAATTCAGAAATTATCTCTGTACATGAAAATCGTATCTCTGTGAATTTTTTTGTCTTAAATATTTTTAAGACGCCACCAATTTAATTTCCTTTTAACTATCCGGTCACTATTTTAGATTTTATAGATGTATACAGATTATTTCATCTGTTCTCTATAGCAGGTCTGTTTAAAAGTAGATTTTGTCTTTTACAGAATCTAAAATGTTACTAAAAGAGGGGAGGGGGGGGGGGGGGAAATTAATTAATTGTTAATGACATATACATTGTCACTACAGGCATCTTATGTGCCTGTCCTAGTCCTAATGGTTAAAATCATTTTTGCGTGTTTTAATATTTTGACATATTTCATAAGTAAACAAATCTCTATGAATTATGAATGTCCCTTTTATAAACCATCCAGGAGGACCTGACAGTTGATGATATGAATCGAATCCTCAATGACATCAAAGCTGGAAAGAAACCCAAGGCAGGACCTCAGTAAGTCATTCATACTGCCATTTTATTAAAGAACACAGTATATGCTTTTTGGTTAACATTGCATATACTGTGTTTTTAAATACAACGGCAGAATAGTTATTGGTTTAGAAATTTGGTCACTGACACAAAACGTGTTTTGCATCACCTGGCAGCCATGACCATTGTTTTTATGTCTGCTTAGCATCTTCTTTCTGATTTTTAAATTAAAAAAAAAATTAAATAAATAAATAAATAAATATTATAAAATTCCCTTTATTCCTCCCCAAGGGGAAAAATGTCTTTTTAGGGTCTATTCCAAGGGAAGACCTTGCACTTACATGTCCCAGGAATTAGAGCAAGGAACAGAAAAAGCTCTAAATCTAGAGTAGTCCAACCTTACTGCTGTTATTATTACTATTATTATTATTATTATTATTATTATTATTATTATTATTATTGTCTCCTCCTATATGTTAAGTCTTGCTGTTGGCTGCTGTTTTGGGTCATGACAGTATTTTGGCTTAAGGTGTCCCGTTTTAAATCTTTGAAAAGTTGGCTGCTATGATCCTTTAAAAAAAATTTTTTTTTTAGCATTTAAATCAGCCTAACACATTTTTACTGTTTTGAGGTGATGGGTTACAAATGATTTGAATATTATATCCAGAACCAGGACAGCCATTATTAGTAGTAATACACGTAAATCTGATGATCAACGCTGTTTTCTGTGATATAGAGCAATTTGGATGTGAATCTCCAGAGTGCTGAATTTGTCGTCAGCACGTTGATACTGATACAAGTTGGAAAGAGAAGAGAACTGAAATTCCAAATTAATTCATAAAAGACCCAAACTTATGTTTTGTTGAATTTATTTTTGAAAACTCCTTTAACTTTGAATTTATTCCATCTCGGAAATTTGAAGTTGAAGGTTTATGAAGAATTGCACAAGATCTTTCTCATTGTTCTTGCTCTCTCCTCCTCGTCCCCCACTCCTATATATTTTTTTGTTTCTTCCCCAATAAATAATAATGTGAAGTTGAATGTAAGCTTCAATTTAATTACAAAAACAGATCAAATTAACGTTTCGGGTTTCCCCTTTATCAACAAAACAGGAAGATTTAAACACCACAGATGAATGAGATGATGTGGTAGTGGCGTAGCTAAGATGAATCTTAATTTGATCTGTTTTTGTAATTAAATTGAAGCTTGCATTCAACTTCACGTTATTATTTATTTCTTCGAGCTTCGAGCAGCAACATTTACACTGTTTCTTCCCCAGGAGTGGACAGGACCATCGTTTTGCATGTGAACCCAAGAACGGTCTGACGTCCTTGACAGAGCCTCCAACAGGTCCAGGGTTCGGGGTCAGGGCAGATCTGTGATGGCTGGGGGAATTGTTAGGATTTTATCATTATAATTAGGCTTGTTTGATTACTGTGTGATTGATGTACAAGGAATGGAAATGATGGACCTATTTCCCCCCCCTCCCCCCCTGATGGAAACAGTCTTAGAATATTTGTTTCTATTGTGTGGCTTCAATCGCTAGATTTTTGTTTTCATTTAACTCTCTCCTTACCAATCGTTTTCAGTATTTTACCAAAACTGGCAGGCTTACTCAGCAGAAAAATTGATTTTTTAAACTCAAACAATCTCTCTACAAAAAAACGTTATGTTCTTATTAATTAAACAAAGATCTTTCTTCAAAGTTTGTGATGTACAAAATAAATCTGAATAAGAAAAAATGTATTTTGTGTCGTAAGAAATGTGACGATTTTGCTTTAGGTGGTAAGGAGAGGGTTAACTCGCAAATGAAATGGATGCTGTAATCAAGACCTTGTCTGAGTTTCAGGATTCAAGTTTTTCGTTTTAATTCCATCGATGGATTGCTTATGTAATGAAATAATTGGTTACAACACCATGCGAGGTAAACGATGTGAGTGAATAGTGAACAGTTACAATAATATCTTGTATGAGTATATAGATAGTTTGAAGATGACGTCACTCGTGTCTTTGTAATTGTTTTTGCCATCCACGTTTATGAGTACTTCTCACTAAACTGTATCAACCAGACTATAAACCTTCAAGGTTACACAGAGTTTGTGTGTTGGCCAGTTTTACTTCCGGATGGCAATGTTGTGAACTTCTTAGCCAAGTGCATACTATCTATATATATATATATATATATATATATATATATATATATATATATATATATATATATATATGTGTGTGTGTGTGTGTTGTTTTGTTTTTTTTCTACCATTTTAATTGTGTTACATGTCCATAATGTAAATAGATAATTTGCTAGAGTCAGAATCATGAGTGATAAATTTTGCATATTTCTGGTTTATGTCAACATAAAAATAAATTTATCAAATGTTCTATCATATTGTTTGTCATTATTTACTTATTACATTGTTGTTTTTTTTAAAATCATGGTCATAATGATACTCTTTGGTCATATAATAATATAATATGAACGCCTTATAATACGAACGCTATTTTTTGGCTCCAGCGACAGAGCTGCATAGATCTCTTTGACTCAATAAATCTTACTGTAAAGGAAAGTCTAACTTCTTAGAACCTATATTCAGGATATTAGTACATTTTTGGATCATGTTGAGATGAAATTATTAATTTCTAAATCTATCTAAAGTGAATTTTTTTTCTTTTCCCTTGGACTTGGAAACTACGGATTTTTGAACTTTCAAGTTGGCAGCTCTGTTCAGGGAAAGGGAAAACAGATTAGAGGAGATAGAAGACTGTTTTGTTTTTTGTTTTTAAGGGTTTTACGGCGCTTGCAACACATTAAGGTCATAACAGCGCCAGTAAAAAGGAAGAAAATGGGAAAGTAAAAAGTTCTAGAATTACAATTAAAGCATCCAAGAAAAGGTAAGACAAAGGGGAATTGGTTCAAATAGGAAACATGTAGATTCCAAGAGCACACTATCAAAGTAGTTAGTTTGAGATCACCTACAACTACAAGTCTCATCCAGACACAAGCACAGGTCCCCACTACAAGGAACACACTCAAATGTTTACAAATCATATGTTAAAAATGAAAAGAGTAACTACATAACAGAGAGATGATTTACAAGGAAAAAAATATCATCTCCCAAAACTATAACTATACATTCGACTGTTTCCCTCTCAACCAAGGTCAAAGACAGAAAGCAATTGAAAAACAGATATGAGGGGATAGAAGACAGTAAGTACCTCTCTGCCCGCTATGGGAGGTAGGAACCCCACCCAGATAGAAGACTCTGACTCTAAAAGAAATTTGAGCTTTTATATAGTGCAATATCCACTAAACATGCTCAAAGCACTTTACAAGGTCCCTGAGCAACAGCAACACGTAACACTTAGAACGAGACATGACACCTGTAAGGCGATATTATTTTTTTTTCGGAGAGACAACGCTGTTAATGGCCAGGTACTCATTTTACACCTGAATAAGGTGAGAGAATGTGAGTAAAGAGCCTTTTCCAAGGACTCAACTATGCGCCGAGCGAGTCTCGAACCCAGGACCTTCCGATCGGAAAGCGAGTGTCATACCACAAGACCACATAGGCGCACTCTACTATCAAGCACCCACGTACCGCCCATTGAAACATCAATTGTGAAATTATGACCTTCCGCCACGACATCATAAGATACCGTCGCCTAGGCATTCCACGAAGGAATATAGATGTCTGATGTCAATAGGAATCATCCATGTTGTCCAAGTGAGCAAAATGAGGGTTAATAATAATAAATTGTGAAGGCGTCATGAAATACAAAGAATTTTTATTATATTTTATTTTCACATGGCCGTATTTATAAATTTACAAAAAAAAGAAATAGTCAAATCATGTGACTCTTCATTACTGAATAATGTACAATGTCGGAAAATCAACTTATACACAATCATACAGCATTTTCATATTTATATTTTCCTTGTTCGCATTCATACTCATAAAACCCACAATAAACAGATCATTGCTCCTTCTTCCACTTGTAAACTGAAACAAAATCTATATCACATGACACAAATTCCCCAACACATCATCAACTGCACTGGTCCACCAGCAACAGAAAGTTGTATAGATAGTTCGAAGATGACGTACGTCACTTAGGTCTTTGTTATTGTTATTTGCCATCCGCGTTTATGAGTAATGCTCACTGAACTGTATTATCCTGACTATAAACGTTCATCGATACACACAGTTTTGTGTGTTGGTCCGTTATACTTCCGGATGCCAAGCGCATACTATCTATAAAAACACATCAACTTCATGCCATAGCATTATATAAAATATAACATTTCATACAAATCAAAGGGAGGTAAATGATCACTGAAATATCCACAGGTATTGCTTGACACAATACTACTAATATTTTCTGACTATTTGTGAGATTGATCCTCTCTTCCTTTCAGATTGATATATGTGGTCCTTTGTCTCGAAACGGTATTATGTCAGAATGAATTGGACCCCGAAAAGTGACTTTAGAATTAAATTGATAGTAAACACTAATTTTTGAGCTTTTGCATTGTGAGAAATTGTCTTCATTCTGTAACATAACAAATCGAAACAAACCCCAAGTTTCATGTTTTTGTCAATAAATTCAATTTTTTGCACCCAAGTCATCCCGACATAATACTGTTTAGAGACGGTGAGTCACATATTACCACAGTGAATTTGTGGCAGATAAACGTCTGAACAAGTGTGTATAAAAGTTGTCAGACAATCAGAAGGTCTGAGGTTCAATCCCCAGTCGAGGTCGACTGATTTTTTGGGATGTTTTTTTTCTTATATTTTTCTTTCTTGCTTTGTCTGACACTTTTCATACACACTCACGGCCCGAAGAGGAGAGGATTAAGTAAGTAAGATCTCTTTTAGACCAAAATACAAATAATATGTTTTGTCAGAATTATCATCTGATCAGAGGTCCAATTAAATGCAATTATCTGTTACTAGCGTTAATTAGTACTACACAATCTTTTCTCTTTTTCTTGAGATCTCATTCGTTCTATGGTTTGACATAGGCTCAAAACGTGGTGAAAAGTCGACGTATGGATGATGATGGATGATATCCGATTTGTGGTTCCAGCTACTTGGTAAATGATCGCATATGTCGTCCTAGGTCACGCCTCCCCCTGAATCCACCACCAGCAAAACGACTGGAGAAAAAAAAAAAAAAGACAAAAATATAAATATTTAAAATCAAAACAGGAGAGAATTCAGCAGGCATAAAAAAACAAAACAAATTCATCTGAGTTGGTTTCAACAATGTCCACGTTGTTTTAAAACGACATAGTTAAGTAGTCTACTTTTCCTTAACTCACTCAACCCTAACACCGACTATATCCGTAGTTTACCCGGGGTTACTTTTACCCCATGCCTGTTTATTACATTTTTCTTAGACAAATTATAGGCGTAGTATCAAACCTAATGTTTTTAGTTTTTGCATGTTGGTGAATAAAACTATCTATGTACATGCTCATTTTTAATACTTTTTTTTTCCAATTTTGAAAATTGGCAAAAAAAACCTCTCGGATTGAGTGAGTTAATTCGACTTAGCTATATTTTATAAAAATTTTTTTTCCGGAATGTTATAAAAATGGCTAAATATTCAACTCTCTACACACACCACAAAACAGTTCTTGAACACAGACAACTAAATGTCAACTTTAATGAAACAAAAATATTCAAAAATAAGCTTTAAAGTGTAAGTTTTAGATTTAGAAAACTAACCCAATGTCATTTTCATATTAATAATCAAACATTCAAGCAAAGCAACTCCTAACCTTCACCTTGCCAAAAGCAATATATTATCAAAAGCAAACAAAACTGTTGATGTTGCAAACCTCTATCAAACTTCAGACACAAAGTTCAAAGTTGAGCTTTCATATAAGGCAATATCCACTAAACATGCTCAAAGAGCTGTACAAGTGGTCCCTGGCCAACAGTAACACTTAACAGTAACATGTAGAACGAGACATGATGCCTGTTAGGGTGAAAGAATGTGAGTAAAGAGCCTTTTCAAAGGACTCAACTATGCGCCGAGCGAGGCTCGAAACCAGGACTTTTCGATCCGAAAGCGAATGTCATACCACAAGACCACATAGCCACAGACAATAAACTATCAAATTATTATTGATCTTACGGAAGTTAAAATTCGTATTTTAATCATAATACAGTGTGATAAAAGTTGGCTGGCGTATCAAGCAGCAAGTCAAAGCCATTCTCCTTACCTGTGCTCCCCCATATCTCTGCCTCTCATCCACCCTCCTCTACCTCCCCGTCCTCCGGAGGAAAATCTGTCACTCCTCCCTCTTCTGTCAAGACCGTCATGGCTAAGGATGAAAAAAAAAAAATAGTTTTACACATTTTGTGACTCTAAGAAAGAAAATAAAAAAGATTAAAAATGCAACCAAATGTTTTTTTAACCATGCAGGCAGTAGATAAAATAATTTTGATCCATAAACTTATCAAGTTACTTATATACGCTACATTGAAGCATGGACAAATTGACAACACTTTTATCGACGTAATGCATTCATCGATAAAATAAATAACTAGCAAAAAAAAAATATTAAATTTAAACATTTTTATTAATTTTTATTTAATATTTTTTTGCTAGTGCAACCAGTGAGTGTTCAAGACCTCTGCTAAAGTAGGGTTTCAGGCCCAATACATTTCTAGCAGGTGGAAGTAATTTTGATAAAGAAAAAAAAGAAAAAGGATTTTAAACATTTTTATTAATTTTTAATCCTTTTTCTTTTTTTTTCTTTTTCAAAATTACTTCCACCTACTAGAAATGTATTGGGCTTAAAACCCTACTTTAGCAGAGGTCTTGAACACTCACCGGTTGCACAATCGTGAAAGAAACACTAATATTATATATATAATTCATCATAATAATAGCCTTGAAATCAATTACAGAATGTAACAGTATAATACATATCTGATTATATTTAAAATTGGAAGAAAAAAATTAAATTTTGTTAGGAATGCTTAATAAAGGAGTTCTTAGCAAAGAATTTTATTTTTTAAATACTTTACGAATGAATATAAGAAATAACAAACCTGGAATGATAGCCTTTGTTCAGAGAGGACCCGAGCCCCTGTCTTGACCTAAGGGGGAAAAAAAAAACATAATAATAATAATAATAATAATAATAATAATAATAATGAAATTTATTTATATTGCGCCCACTCCTCTATACAATAAAGCTCAAGGCGCATAACAATAACTTCAATCCATTCAAATTTATCTCTCTCTCACTAACTCTATCTATCTATCTATCTCACTCCCAGTCTCTCTCGCTCTCTAACTCTCTCTCTCTCTCTCTCTCACACACACACACAAACACCTTCCACCAGCCAACTATTTAACATATTTGAAAAATAAAGTAATATATATATATATATATATCCTGTGATCATCGTCTGCTCAAATAAAATAACTAATAAATTAAGAATTCTCGAAATAAATAAGTTTTTAAGTTTTTCCTGAAAGCGTATACATGTATATATAAAACAAGTAATCAAAATAGGTAGAAATGTAAACGATGTCATCAGCACTTTATCACACCAAGCTTTGAACACATTTAGTGGATATTGCGCTATTAGTATAGATAGTATGCGCTTGGCTAAGAAGCTCATAATAGATTGCCATCCGGAAGTATAACGGATCAACACACAAAACTATGTGTAACCTTGAATGTTTATAGTCTAGTTAATACAGTTTAGTGAGAATTACTCATAAACGTGGATGGCAAAAAGCAATAACAAAGACCTGAGTGACGTCAACTTCATACTATCTATATGCTCATATTTTTGTTTTTATTTTACATTACTAATTTCCAATTTAAGATAAAAAGTAACAAGAATAAATATTAAAAGAATTAATCAGATCAGTAAATACTTCAAAATTCATGGGTTTAGGTGGCTGAAAGTTTTAACACCGGTTTTCCTATTGAGTATTTCACACTTACACATGTTTAATACCAAAATTACGGGTATTCGTGCAGCACTGTGTAAAAATAAACTATGCACGGAATATTATTATTATTATTCATTCAAACCAGTTAAATCTGAGATCTACAGCACCTACCCTCTGGAGAAAGACCGAGAGTTCATGAAGTTCATCCTTGGCCTTTCTGATGACATCTGACTTCCCATCGAGCCTAGAGGAGAGGAGAAAGTGGACAGATCATGAATAGAGTATGATTCTCCCTCCAAATTGATTTGACTCACCCAATCCTAGAAATTTTTGCTACTTTGAAATTGGAAAAAATATATTTAAAAAATGAGCATGTACATAGATAGTTTTATTCAACTATCATTAACATGCAAAAACTAAAAACATTAGCTTTGATACTACGCCGGGTAAACTACGGATATAGTCTTTTTTTTTTTGTTTTTAAGGGTTTTACGGCGCTTGCAACACATTAAGGTCATATCAGCACCAGTAAAAAGGAAGAAAATGGGATAGTAAAAAGTTCTAGAATTACAATAAAAAGGGAAGACAAAGGGGAATTGGTTCAAATAGGAAATGGGTGTAGATTCCAAAAGCACTCTATCAAAGTACTTAGTTTGAGATCACTAAAAGTCTCATCCAGACACAAGCACAGGTCCCCGCTAAGAGGAACACACTCAAATGTTTTACAAATCATATATAATATAAAGAAAGCATAATACAGTGCATAACAGAGAGATGATTTACAATGAAAAAAAATCATCTCCCAAAACTAACTATACATTCGACTGTTTCCCTCTCAGCCAGGGCCAGGACAAAACAAAGTAATCTTATTCCAAGATAAAGACAGAAAGCATGTTGGAAAACAGATATAAAGGGATAGAAGACACAGTATGTACCCCCCTGCCCACTATGGGAGGTCAGGAACCCCGCCCAGCGGATATAGTCGGTGTTAGGGTTGAGAGAGTTAAAATGATCATGTTGACTATAATCTGTATGTGTGGAACATAATGTTTAATTCAGATAATTGTAGCATGCACGTCTGTAAAAAAAAATATCCTTTTGATGGGATGAATAAAGCATTATCTTTTATGAGTTTATGAGGGGGGGGGGGGGGGAAGGGGGGAAGATATCACTTCCCACATATTAATCACCAAACTTTATAAAACATTGTGTCTATGATTTCCTGCCCATGAGAAAAACTTATTTTCTTTTATTAAGAGTTTGTCAAGATCTTTCCAATATTTCCTCAATGTTGATAGAAGACTTAATACATTATTGTAATTGAACGCCCTTTCTCACACAAACATTGGTTTAAGTGGGAAAAGAGTGAGGAAAGGAAGGAGGGGGGGGGGGTGAGTTGCTGATAAGGCATACCATATTGTAATCAGCGGCTATGCGGTCTTGTATGAGACACTTGTTGTCGGATATGAAGGTCCTGGGTTCGAGCCTCGCTTGGCGCATAGTTGAGTCCTTGGAGAAGGCTTTTTACTCACATTCTCTCAGCGTACTCGGGTGTAAAATCAGTACCTGGCCATCAACAGCTTTGTCTCTGTCCGAAAAAATTGTAATATCGCCTTACAGGCGTCATGTCCCGTCATAAATGTTAAATGTTGTTGTTGGCCAGGGGCCCCTTGTAAAGCGCTTTGAGCACGTTTAGTTGCGAAATATAAAAGCTCAATTTTCATTTTTTTAAAAATCAACAATACCACATGAAATTATCTATTTTAAGTCATATCAACAAACAAAACTAAATCAGAGAGCTATTAAAAATTACAAGGCAAAGGTGACATTAGCAAAAGAGGAAAAACGAAAAAAAAAAAGACTGCTCATATACCTTCAAAGTTCCTATTCCTACCGCCCCTGTGTGAAGAGTGGGGCAGAGTAGATGACAGTGAGTGATTGTCGTGCATCGGAGGTTCTCGTCTGTACGAGCTGGGCGGTGTGAAGAAGGAGCCTTGTTGGCGAGGGGGCATGGGAAATCCTCCACCCCTTTCAAATCCACCGTGGCCTCTATCGTGGAGATGGTCCTGACAGAGTGGAAGAAAGGAAACAATGCAAAAACATCCATTTGCATACACTTGCATGCATCAGTAACACACTATATAGTCACCTGGAACAACTACAAAAGACGTGTAACTTCTACGTCATGGCACAAGACCGAAGGGCTAGAGTTCAGGTGGTCGCTGGTTCGGATAAGTACGTAAGTATACTTGCCAAATTGAAAACTTCAAATTTAGTCATTTTAATGTCAATTTTTAGTAATTTTGACAAGAAAATTCGTAATTTTTGTCTGAAATTGTGTATGAACAACCACAATATTATTATTATTATTATAATCATTATTATAGTAGTAGCAATAGTAGTAGTAGTAGTAGTAGTAGTAGTAGTAGTAGTAGTAGTAGTAGTAGTAGTAGTAGTAGTAGTAGTAGTAGTAGTAGTTGTAGTTGTTGTTCTTCTTCTTATCATCATTATTATTATTATTATTATTTTTATTATCATTTAGGTATTACTAAGAATTAAAAATTCGTAATTTCCTATAAAATTTCGTATTTGGCCATTAAATTTGTAGGACGGGATGACGCCTGTAAGGCGATATTACAATTTTTTTTCGAACAGAGACAACGCTGTTAACAGCCAGGTACTCATTTTACACCTGAGTACGGTGAGAGAATGTGAGTAAAGAGCCTTTTCCAAGGGCTCAACTATGCGCCGAGCGAGGCTCTAATCCAGGACCTTCCGATCCGAAAGCGAGTGTCATTTTATCTATTTATTTATTACTTAAAAATAAAACAACAATTCAAACCTTATTCCTCCCATCCCTGGGGTTCCCCATGTGTAGAGATGAAGGAGGTTGTCGTAGCATGGGAGGCATCTGTGGGGGGCCGGATGGCGAGTCGTGTTCCTGCTGACTCTTCTCCATCTTAACAAAGTCATCCACGTGCATGGACGGGGGACGGGATGTGTTCGGGGCACGGGTGCGGAACAGCTCGTTGCTCCTGTTTCCTATGATGCCGTGGCTCATGATGCCTCGGCCTCTCATTGGTGCAACTGTCAATGGATTAGTGGTAAAAACAATGATAATAATAATAATAATAATAATAATAATAATAATAATAATAATAATAATAATAATAATAATAATAATAATAATAATAATACTAATAATAATGATGATAATAATAATGATGAATAATAATAATAATAATAATAATAATAATAATAATAATAATAATAATAATAATAATAATAATAATAATAATAATAATAATAATAATAATAATAATAATAATGACGAGAAATAAAGGGTATAAAGAAGTGTCTGATGAAAACAGAAAATTAAATCTATCGCAGTGTCGGGTAGTCGAACCAGAGATCCAAGAAATAATGACACCCACCATCTGGCTGAGAACCGGGGATTGGGGAGCGGACAGATTAGCCACAAAGCTATCCAGCCAGACTAAACAAGGAATAAAACTAGACTCGTTTTTAAAGCAGGTAACTTTAATAATTGAGCTACAGGGCATCTCTCTCCAAAGCAATGTCTTTCCAATGTATCTGACAAAATCATGATTTTTAAATACCTTTTTAACTCTTTCAGCACCACTGGCCATACTGTGTGGCCAGAGCAGAGTCTGTCCCACTGGCCAATGGTCGGACAGTGCGGCCGGTCTTGAAAGGCAAAAATAATAATGTACTCCAATCCTACTTCCTACAAAAGTACTATAAATTGAACCAAATGGTATCATTACTTTCATCAGAACATTCAATTGGCCCTAGGGGGGCATTTTAATTGAGATTTTGCGCCGAATTCGAATGTCGCTTTGTCTTAGCTTGTCATTCTCACGCTGCCTCAATCAGGTGTCAGCCATTTTGTGATGGAAATGTGAATATACCATCAGCGTTTAAAGAGATAAATTTATACTTTTCACTACTCACATCCAACTTGGGACACTACTCAAACCCATGCCGATTAAAACTCAAGGCTACAGAATGTCATGAACATTTGTTCTAATTTTTCTCATAATTATAAAAAGTCTAGATCCATCATTTTTCCCTTGGAAAACATAACAGCAGTAATAAAATAAAATTAAAATTCCCTTTATTCATCCCCATGAGGAAATTTTTCTTTAGGGTCTATTTCAAGGGAAGACTGGAATAACCCAGGCATCAACCGCAGAGCAGCGCCGCAAAGTGAGCTAGGGCGAGGTGACTTGCTCAAGGCCACGCAGCGCCGCAAATTGAGCTAGGGCGAGGTGACTTGCTCAAGGCCACGCAGCGCAGCGGTAGGTGATCGAACTCAGTACCTTTCAGGTACGAAGCAAAGACCTTACCGCTGAGCCACGCTATCCCATGAACAATAATAATAAAACCAAACTAAAAACAACCAAATCCAAATTCAAACTCACCGAAAGGTTTCCGTCCCGGATGGCCACGATAAATATTAATGACTTCCATAGACTTTCTCCTGTCTCCCCTGGAAAGAAAAAAAAATAAAAAATAAAAAAAAAAATAAAAAAAATGAACATTTGATAAATATTGCATTTTGCTATTTACTCATCAATAATAAATCAATTTCATAAAACTTATCTCACACTACATGACATTAGTAATCTTTGTCTTGCACATTCCATTGTTTATGTAGGTGATTGTGGAGTTTGTGAACCTACCACTACCTCACAGCATTGATCGTTAGAAGTTTCCAGGGCATCATTTTATTTTCAATTTGATTTTCTGACAAATTCATGTCTTAACTCAATGCATTGTACTTATTACTATTAAAAGACTCATGTAAAGGCAACATAAAAGTGGTGAGGACAGTTTTGAAAGCAAGGAGTAATCAATTAAGATTGAAAGTTTAAAAAAATTAATTGAATTGTGCAGCTATGTGATCTTGTAGTATGACATTTGCCATCGGATTGGAAGGTTCTAGGTTCTCGCTTTGAGCGGCACATAGTTGAGTCACCTGTACACATCAATCAGTAATGGAACTTTTATAATATCAGTCGTTGACAATTGCCAGGTACTCATTCGCATCTGAGTCAATTCAGGTAATATACGTATAGTGGGTACAATGCAAACACCCAGGATTTTGTGATAATTGCCAGAGGCATGGCCTATCTCAATTTATCAAATTAATATATAAAGTGTTGCTATTGGTTCTTGGTTGTATAATTTTACATTTTTGTGCATTTGCATATATATAAATATATATATATATATATATATATATATATATATATATATATATATATATATATATATATATATATATATATATATATAATATGTATACATTGTTGCCATAGATTCTCAACTTTGTGTTTATACATTTTCATGCATGCCACGTCTGTAAACGAATTTCCATTTTTTTTTTTTTTGATGAATAAAGTATATTATTATTATTATTTTTATTATTATTATTATTATTATTATTATTATTATTATTATTATTATCATTATTATTATTATCATTATTATTATCATCATTATTATCATCATCATCATCATCATCATCATCATCATCATCATCATTATTATTATTATTATTATTATTATTATTATTATTATTATATTATCATTATTATTATCATCATTATCATCATCATCATCATCATCATCATCATCATCATCATCATCATCATCATTATTATTATTATTATTATTATTATTATTATTATTATTATTATTATTATTATTATTATTATCATTATTATTATCATCATTATCATTATTATTATCATCATTATTATTATAACACTACAACTCACTTTGGTCTTTTCGGTTTGACAATGTTGGTCTCTGGAGCAGACGAGGCCTCCTTCTTGAGTTCCTCCTCCAGATTGAAGTCGGGGAGATGCTGTTCACAGATGGCCTGCAAGTCGCATCTCAACACCTCTGGCTCCGCATCCGGCTCGTCCACAGCGGGATTTGCCAGCCAGTAGCTCGGGCTGAGACGCTCCATCTCCGCGTCTAGCAAGGTGAACACTGCCCGTTGGTTAAACAAGTCTGCCAGGGTGGCGGGAAGAGGCAGTCGAATCTCCTCCAAGTCTAGATAGATTTTTTTTTTTTAAAATATAATATTTATATAATATATTTTTTTAAATCCCCCCCCCCCCCCCAAAAAAAAACAGTTGCTCAAAAATCATTATAATAATAATAATAATAATAATAATAAATAATAATAATAATAATAATAATAATAATAATAATAATAATAATAATAATAATAATAATAATAATAATAAAGAGAGACAAACATTTAAAAGTAAATACGCAAAAAAAAAAAAAAAAAAAAATTTTTTAAATTTAAAAACTGAAAACAATTTCAAACATATTTTCGATTCTCCTCTAAGTCTAGATAGATTATTATTTTTATAATAAAAAAGATAAGAATTAAACATCAATTTCAATGTTATCTTAAAAAAAAAAAACAACCCAATAAACAGTTGCTAAAAAATCATAATAATAATAATAATAATAATAATAATAATAATAATAATAATATTAATAATAATAATAATAATAATAATAATAAATTGAAGAGACAAACATTTAAAATCAAATAAACAAAAAAAAAAAAAAAAACCCCTGCAAATATACAAAAAAATACTGAAAACAATTCCAAACAAAATTTCTTTCTTTCTGTAGTTAGCAAACAGTGCACTATTTAAAAAGGAGCGATCTACATACTGTTGCCAAGTAGACAATTTACTTCCTATCCTATTTACTCTATACATTTATAATATGGGCACAAAGTGTTTAAAAAAACGCCATTCTCACGTCTCCCTATTATCATATTTATAATCACCATAAATCGAACCTTTGAACAATCCGTAATTAGCAAAAACAACAACTCCTAGGCAGGTTGAACATTTAATTTAGATCAGTAAAGGACTTTTTTTCCAATTTTGATTGCTTGTTTTGTTTTTGTTTTTAAGGGTTTTACGGAGCTTGCAACACATTAAGGTCATATCAGCGCCAGTAAAAAGTAAGAAAATGAGATAGAAAAAAGTTCTAGAATTACAATTAAAGAATCCAGAAAAGGTAAGACATAGGTGAATTGGTTCAAATAGGAAACAGTTGTAGATTCCAAGAGCACATTATCAAAGTACTTAGTTTGAGATCACTAAAAGTCTCATCCAGACACAAGTACAGGTCCCCACTATGAGGAATACACTCAAATGTTTTACAAATCATATATATTATAAAGAAAACATAATACAGTGCATAACAGAGAGATGATTTACAAGGAAAAAAACATCATCTCCCAAAACTAACTATACATTTGACTGTTTCCCTCTAAGCCCGGGCATTGGCAGGGCCAAGACAAAACCAAGTAATCTCATTCCAAGACAAAGACAGAAAACTAGTTGGAAAACAGATATAGGGGGATAGAAGACACAGTAAGTACCTCCCTGCCCAATTTTGATTCAAACATAGACAAAAGTTTAAACTAAAAAGACCTACTGGTATCTCCTTCTTGTGGCGTATCGGAGACGTCTCTCAACAATGTCGTCAGGGCTGTTATACTCTCCAGGATCGTCTCTAGATTTTCTTCCTTTTTGCACAATTCCTTCGAAACAGAGGAGGACTAATTTCAACAATGGCCGGAGGTAAATGGTGACTGGACTTAAATTGGGGTCATATAATAATAACAACGATGCACAGGGTGTAATAAAAGTTAACATTTAAAATTCTCATAATTAATCTGACCTCCCCCCCCTCTCTCTCTCTCTCTCTCTCTCTCTCTCTCTCTCTCTCTCTCTCTCTCTCTCTCTCTCTCTCTCTCTCTCTCTCTCTCTTTTTCCCTTTAGAAATACATATTAATAATATGTACGAAATGTGATCCGACAAAATAAATTTAAAACTTCAAATAAAGTCACATTCATCGGCAAATTCGGTACAAGTTACATGCATGCACATACATCATTAACAAAGTGAAGTTGAATGTAAGCTTCAATTTAATTTACAAAAAACAGATCAAATGAACGTTTCGGGTTTCCCCTTTATCAACAAAACAGGATGAATGAAACACCACAGATGAATGAGATGATGTGAGAGTGGCGCCAATAGTCAACAATTTGTCTCTTGTGACACCCAGTGCATCATTGTTAATAGAATCAAAATGAGATCTCATGAAAAAAAGTGAAGAGAAAGGAAAAAAATCTAAAAAAACCAAAAACAAACAAACCAAAAAAGGCATTATCTACAACAGTTTAAATAATAATAATGCTGAAAACCTATATAGCGCTATAACCCCCGAGACACCAGACTCTAAGCGCTTACAACAACATCAATATATTTCATTGTCAACATTTACAGAGATGTGAAACAAGATAAAATCATCATCGTATTCCTCTACAAAAAAAAAACAATTGTCTTTCAGTACTGCTGGAGCTCGGAGGCTCCAAAATATTTTGTTGATGTAGTACTTTAGATCTAAAGGCCACATCAACTGGAAGTTAGTCAATCGCAAAGTACTTTTCACAAGACTAACATCTAACAGACTCAGTTACTCAATCACTGATTGGTGGACAAAAGGTGTCAGAAATGAATGAATTTCATATGCATATTCGATCATAAATTATTTATATTTTCACACCGCTCAATTACTTTCAATCATTGGACAAAGGTGTCAGAAATGAATTTCATATGCATATTTGAACATAAATTATTTATATTTTCACACCTCTCAATTACTTTCAAAAAATCATTGGTAACGTCTTAGGGGGATTTTATAATTAAACTGATTACAAAAAGCATCAAAGAGATACTCAGACCTGCTAACCCTTCACATTCCAAAAGTGGAATCGGAACGCCTAAAAATAGGAATTTGAGACAAAAAATAGGAATTTGACCTTTTTAACACCCCCCCCCCCCCTCCCACCTCCCCTTCGCTCCTTTTTTTTTACTCTTACCATTATCATCATGTCTGAAAATCGGAATTTTAGAGACAATGGCGGAATAGTACAAAAAGGATGAGTGAAAATAGGAATGATTCCGCTAGAAGCGGAAGGGTTGGCAGGTATGGAGTCTAACTTGTTTGAAGACTGTAAAAACTAATGAATAAAAAATTAATATAACAGCTTAAAAAAAACAAAAAAAAAAAAAAAACACACAGTATTTTCGTATTTTGTTCCTCTTCAAATCTGTTGTACACAAAGGGTTGTTCCCCCCCCCCCCCCCCCCCCTCCCCCCTTCCCCACCCCAGAGCTGCCTATTTCATTACAACAATTTCTCTCAATTTATCAAATTAATATATAAAGTGTTTCTTTTGGTTCTTGGTTGTATATTTTTTTACATTTTTGTGCATTTGCATATATTATATTTGTATACATTGTCGCCATAGATTCTCAACTTTGTGTTTATACATTTTCATGCATGCCATGTCTGTAAACAAATTTCCATTTTTATTTTTATGAACAAAGTATATATCATTATTATTATTATTATTATTATTTGGAATTTCAAAAATTCCTAGTTCCAAGGGAATAAAAAGAAAAAGTCAGATAGCTTTGCAAAATAATAATCTGCCCTCATCATAGTCCAAAAAAATACTCCAAAGTCCTGACTATAAGTTCTTAGGAATTTAACTTTCCTTTTACATCAGTAACACACTTTATAGTCACTTGGTACAACTACAAAAGACGTCTAACTTCTACGTCATGGCACAAGACTGAAAGGCTAGAGCTCAGGTGGTCGCTGGTTCGGATAAGTAAGTAAGTAAGTTTAAGGGTTTGAGATTCCAAGCATCAGTAACACACTTTATAGTCACCTGGTACAACTACAAAAGACGTCTAACTTCTACGTCATGGCACAAGACCGAAGGGCTAGAGCTCAGGTGGTCGCTGGTTCGGATAAGTAAGTAAGTAAGTTTAAGGGTTTGAGATTCCAAGCATCAGTAACACACTTTATTGTCACCTGGAACAACTACAAAAGACGTCTAACTTCTACGTCATGGCACAAGACCGAAGGGCTAGAGCTCAGGTGGTCGCTGGTTCGGATAACTAAGTAAGTAAACTTTCCTTTTAAACAAGATTTTTTGAGTCAAAGACATAAATGCAGTTCTGTAAAAAGAGCCCAAAAATTCGTAATTCTACAAATTTTTTGTAGAGCTAGGCAGGTCTGCCCCAACTATCTCTGCTTCCATCTAGAGAGAGAGAGAGAGAGAGAGAGAGAGAGAGAGAGAGAGAGAGAGAGAGAGAGAGAGAGAGAGAGAGAGAGAGAGAGAGAGAGAGAGAGAGAGAGAGAAGAGAGAGAGAGAGAGAGAGAGAGAGAGAGAGAGAGAGAGAGAGAGAGAGAGAGAGAGAGAGAGAGAGAGAGAGAGAGAGAGAGAGAATAAGTAGGAGTGAAATATCTGTTCAATGTTACAGTTATCATTCAACGTTATAACAAGTGTAACTAAATGACAAATTGCCATATTTATGGACAATAAAGATCTATTATTATTATTATTAAATCTAGGAGACTTCACTGACCTCAAGTTCTTTCAATGGGTGCTGATCATCAGGACTCCACAACAAAATATGACGCAGGTCATCCCGTCCGACGACCTTAGTTCGGGTCATGGCCATATCTTCCGTGTACTCAATGGAGGTCAAAAGTCGCAAGAGTTCAAGGATGGCTGACAGCGTATTCACGCAATCGGGGCTGTCTTTACTGAAGGTGTTGTTGATACGATTGAGGAGGCTGTGGATGGTCGTGATGTTCTGCTCCAGATTCCTGACAAAAAAAACCAAAACAAAACAAATAGGTAGACAATGACCAAATCATTGCTATGACGTTGTCTATTTTATAATCTAATTAATTACTAATTACTGTCCTGTTTTGTTGATAAAAAGGGGAAACCTGAAACGTCCATTTTATCTGTTCTCGTATATTAAAATAAAGCTTACATTCGATTTCACATTGTTAATTTATTTCTTCAAGCTTCGAGGAGCAACATTTACATAGTGGAGCATGGAGAACCTGCAATATTTGTGGGGAAATAAAGGCTTTTACTAGCATGCAGTCGTCTATTTTAATTATTATACTACTGTAATGAGGAAATTAACATAGATCGAGACAAATCTTTTGAGCAACAATCAAAATTGGTCCAGGAATAAAGTCTGTCGGTGCGCGCAAATAAATCTGGCAACAGTACCTGACTATAGGAGTGACAGATATATTACAGACCTGCCAACCTTCCCAGAATGAAAAGTGTATTCTATGATCCTAAAACTAAAAAGTGTATTTTTTTAGCAAAAAAGTGTATTTTGTCCGCATGTGTGGAAATTAAAACAAAAAATCGTACTAAATCCTTTGGAATCGTATCCACGTATTTGAGTCCAAAAATCGTACTAAAATACGATTAATCATACTGGTTGGCAGGTCTGATATTATGAGAGTATTAATACAAAAACGACACCTAACAGGTGATTGGTACAGTATGAAATTGTTATATGGTTCCATATGGTCTGCTAGGCGGGGAATAAATGAATCAGTGTGAAGTGCATTGTGCTGACCATGATAAATTTGTGGAAATGTGCTAAATAAATGTTCATATAACATAACATAACATAACACATGGTAAAGGGCAAAATAGGATAAAATCCCTTGAATGCCCTTAATATTAATAGTAATGCCATACATCTATTGATTAAAGATTACAATAATGATACACTGGTAAAGATAGTATTTCAACCTAAATGTACTCATGCACATGTGGTGTACAAACATATATATCTTTAACCGTGACATGCAAAGCACACACACACACACACACACTGACACACACATACGCACGCATATAGAAGGTAACCATAATAATATATCAATGCATAATATATACATACATATATATATATATTTATTTCA
This sequence comes from Berghia stephanieae, assembly GCF_034508935.2. Taxonomy (NCBI): domain Eukaryota; kingdom Metazoa; phylum Mollusca; class Gastropoda; order Nudibranchia; family Aeolidiidae; genus Berghia; species Berghia stephanieae. The sequence goes on along the minus strand of NC_088366.1, from coordinate 58,916,876 downwards.
TTTCAAATGAGTGCTCACAATTTGAGGTGATAGAATCCGTAGTCGTGATCTGTGAGCATGATGAGAGTTCGAAGACAAGGCAGGATGGAGGCGTAGGTCTGGGACAGGTTTCCGATGTGTTCCAGCAGGGCTGACATTATATCTGCCATCAGAATACTCTCTGGTAGGGAGTTGGCCAACTGTAAAACAACAACAACAACAACAATAATATAGACATATAGATACAGAATGTTTGTCCTAGACTATGGCAATAGGATTCAATAGTCTGATGTCACGTCCACCCAGCAACGAGCAGCTTGGTTCTAAATAAAGAAAATCAGTACTTTTTATTCTTCATGCAGGCTAGAACTTTTTCACATGCCATGTGATCAGAATGTATTAAAGTCAAAACATGATCATATTTATAATGTTTTTTTTTCTCCTCTGGATAGACTAGTATGCTTGTTGGAGGAATATTTCATAAGGGCGTCCGCCATTGTTCCGATAGTTTAGAACCAGTTACTAAGTTCCTATGTGTCATTACGAGGGAAGTGACATCACGACTGTTGAAGCCTATTACATTGATCTTAACTGTGCATCTTGGGGTCCTGGTAACCCAAAGGGACTGGGATCAATCCCGGATGAAGCTGCTTTTTTCCCCCTGATAAATAGAAAGACATATAATGAATAACTTTTTAAAAAATTTAACAACAAAAAGCCCCCACAAAAAAACAACCCCCCCCCCCCCCCCAAAAAAAACAACAAAAAGTAACTCACATGTTCAGCTAATGTTACAGGTCGTTCAGTGTTCACCATAGAGATTTCCAAGTCACACAAATTTTGTATCATAGACTGAAAAAGACAAAGACCAAAAAAAAAAACAATTCAAGTCTCTCTTCAAATTATACACTCTGCGTAATTCTGTGCTAGTAAGAAAATTGGTTTCAACAAAGAACTAGATTGGATATTAGGACTTAAATGGAAGGTCGGGCCACTAATTTTTAAAAATTCATTACACAACAAAACAACTACCATTATTTTGATTTGCATCTAAATAACTCACCACAATGCCCTCCTGTGCCTGAATCTCTGCTGGCGTCTCTGTCGTCTGGTTGAGTAGCTGTAGCATGATGGGAAGGAAATCTTTGTACTTGGGTTCACTGTGTAAGCTGTGGAGGATATACAAGTAGAAATTAAAAAAAAAAAAAAAAAGTATCAAAGACAATACAACAAATAATAGAATGAATGACCTTGAGGTGAACAAAGTCACACACACACAAAAAAAAAAATAATAAAAATACAGCCCAGACTGTAACATGTGAAAGAATTTAAACAAAAAAGTATTTTCTAACATTATAGCTTAAATCTTAAGACCTTTTATTACTTTAATATTTGACGATATTTTCAATAATAAACTCTAACATAATGACATAATCAGTCAAATAGTGAAAAGGTTTGAATTGAGATATTGCCAAGTTTAGTTAGAAGGTCAATTTTTAAAATCAAAAATGAGTTCTTGTCATAAATCATTAAATCAACCCTTTTTGTACATCTCCGGGAAATATCAAAACTTAATTTCACTTCTAAATATTTTTTACAGCTAGTCAAGTTGAAAAAGTATGAAATTTGAGAAAAGTTACTGGATACCTTTACCATACATCTGACCATAACTTCAAGAAAAATCACACGATTTACTTTAAATAAACATTAAAATGCTCTGGTGAGCATATTCTCTCAGAAAATGCAAAAGAATGCAAATCCAAAATTTTCACCTTCCAACTGATTATGTCATGCACTGACATATTTAAGAGTGGTGTGATGATGATGATGATGATGATAATGATGCTATTCGGCTATGTGGTCTAGTGGTATGACACTCACTTTAGGATCGGAAGGTCGTGGGCTCGAGCCTCGTGCTCGGTGCATAGTTGAGTCCTTGGAAAAGGCTCTTCACTCACATTCTCTCACCATACTCAGGTGTAAAATGAGTACCTGGCCGTTAACAGTGTTGTTTTTGTCAGAAAAATTGTAATATCGCCAAACAGGCGTAATGTCCTGTACTACATGTTAAATGTTGCAGTTGACCAGGGACCCCTTGTAAAGCGCTCTCAGCACATTTAGTGGATATTGCGCTATATAAAGCTCAATTATTCATATTAACCATTATAAGAAGATAAAAGAAAAAAAAACAAACAAAACAACAACCTTGAGCCAATGAGCTGTAACAAGGCTGCCTTAATGCCAGGATGAGACAGGAGGTAAGCCAATAAATTCAGTGTCTTCGCCGTGTGAATGGAGACACTTCTGACAGACGTCATTTCTTCCTCCCCCTCTTTGTTCTCTCCTTCAACCACTTGAGCCGGTTTTTTGGGTTTCAGGTTCACCATTAAGATGTCTAACAATATTCTGAATATTTGGAAGAAAGAAAAACCCACGCAAACAAATGAAATAATAATAATAATAATAATAACAATGGTATAGATTTATAGTGCGCCAAACATCCCTTCATCAGGAGGGCTCTGGGCGCATAACATAGATAACTTAATCATTAAGCCCTAACACAGTAATCATTATCAGTGCTGATGGTGACAAAAAGGGAAAAAGGAGGAAAATTATGAATGGTTTTCTTTACGTCACATATTTACTTCACCAACCCACACTTTAGAGCCATTGAGATGATAAACTACTCTAGCTATCTTCTGGAAGATGGGGAAGCTGCACCAGTTTGTTCCACTACACATCACATGTCTCAAAGCCAAAAAATTTGATTGAGGAAAATGTCATTTTTTAAAGGAGGAAATTCCTCCTCGGACACAAAAATCGCGGATTTCCGCGGATCCGAGGAAAACCATCAGCACTGCATTATGATTTGAAGAGAAGCCAAATAAAAAAAAAAAGAAAAAAAGAGAAAAAGAATGAATATAAATAGTTTTTTATATTCTAAATACAGACCATGTAAGCTGCTTTTTTTAAAATTTTTTACTGAATTAAGAGATATCAGATTCTTTTTTATACATATGCCTTTTTTTATTTTTGATTACAAAAACTCTACAAAAGCATTTGGTTAGTGTGCATACATGAAATGGCTAGATGAATACTTCAATTAAAATAAACAGACCAAAAATAGAAAAGTCAAGACTAATGTTTATGGGATCTTTCATGTTCCACAAAAATGTGTTGGGACTGATATGAATAAATAAGCTTGCACATCGTTCATTAGTAATTTGACAAGGAAATTCGTAATTTCTGAAATTGTGTAAGAACAACCACAATATTATTATTATTATTATTATTATTATTATAGTAGTGGTAATAGTAATGGTAGTAGTAGTAGTAGTAGTAGTAGTAGTAGTAGTAGTAGTAGTAGTAGTAGTAGTAGTAGTAGTAGTAGTAGTAGTAGTTCTTCTTCTGCTTATTATTATTTAAGTATTACTAAGAATAAAAAATTCGTAATTTTCCATAAAATTTCGTATTGGGCCATGAAATTTGTCTAAAATTCGTAAAATTACGAAAAATTCGGCAGGTACGTACTTTGTGATTCTCAGGGATGACGGAGCGGCCAAGTCAGCAATTTGCCAGCACACTCTCCTCATCAGATGCTGTAACGGCTGACAGCCCGTGGCCGAAAGAGTGTGTAGGACAGTAAACAGCTCAGCGGCGGATGACTGGAGGTGGACGCTCCAAAGCTTTCTGGTCACAGTGGACGTCTCAGCTTCCTTTTCAGTCAGCGGCTGAGAGTTGGAAAAAAAAAAAAAATCCTAACCATCAAAAAGTTTGTTGAGATGTCGAAAAATACATGCAAAGCTAAAACAATCTCTCTCTCTCTCTTATATATATATATATAATATATAATATATATATATATATATATATATATATATATATATATAATATATATATATATATAATATGTAATATATATTTTTTTTTGGTTCTGTTTTTACAATGTATTCAATAAACATACAATACCTTAACCATTGCATCAAATTTAATAGAAAAAAAAAAGAAGTTATTTTCAGTAACATTGACATCAGGCAAATCTGGTCTTAGATATGTCTAGTTAAACTTTATCCGAGACCATGACATTGAGATCAAATGCATACACCTTAGTAAAGTATTGTATATTTTACTAACCAAGATCGTATTTTATGCACTTTCCTAAAGCATCAATCTTTCTTTCTTTTGTTGCGCTTGCAAAGAAACTTTTGATACAGGGAGAGAAAGAGATAGATTGATAGATAGAGAGAGAACAGGAGAGAGAGAGAGAGAGAGAGAGAGAGAGAGAGAGAGAGAGAGAGAGAGAGAGAGAGAGAGAGAGAGAGAGAGAGAGAGATTGCATTAAGGCACATGATCTTTTCAAAATTTACCATATGATTAATGCACAAACAACATTTATATTGCACTATTCACAAGCACAAACAAATCATGAATAAAATGAATGCCGAACATACCACCTTCGTGTGGAGGGGGAAAGGAAGGGGCAGCAACTCTGACAACAGGAGGAGACCACTCATGTATGTGTAAGGCGACTTGACTGTGAATTTGAGCAGCTCCTTCAGCATCAGCGTCCACAGACTTTTGCTCAGAGCTTCATCTGTGTGCGTCTGCTGGAGCTCTTCTTGGGTGAAAGCCAATAAACTATCCACGATAAACTTTTGAATTTCGGCCAACTCATTACTGTAGAGGGAGGAAGTCGGTACTGAACACATGACGGTATGAAGTTCCAACAAAACCGGCACGGCCGTTAAATCCCTGAAAGCGTTTAAAACGAGGTCCTCCTTCTCTTCACTCTCCGCCTCCATTTCGTCGGCGTTTTCCCCACTGGGCTTGGCTGGAATGACAATGGGCCCGTTGCTGAAGGACTCGATCAGTTGAGTGAGACAGGCGTGGACGAGGGCCAGGGTGGGTTTGATGGTGGAGAAGAACATCAGCATTTGATCCGAGTTGTAGGGGATCCCCTGTTGCCAAACTTTGAGTTGGTTCTCACTGGCTTTCTGGCAGGAAAAAAATGAAAAATTAACAGGAATGAACAGCATGGCAACAAAAAAAAAAAAACAAAAAAAAAAACAAAACAAAACAAAAGCAATTAAACCCCAATACATAAAACAAAAATAAAATCAAACAACCCCCCCCCCCCCCAGCCCCCCTCAAAAAAAAAAAAAAAAAAAGAAGCTCTGTTTGGTGGCAACGAGGGTTAAGACAAAGCCTGAAGCAAAAAGCCACCAGAAAATCTAGAAAATTCTAGAATTACAAGATCAAGTCTGAGATTTAGCATCAGTGGCAATAAAAATTGACCCCAACATTTCCTGAACTCTACTCACAAAGACCAGAAAATAATCAATCCCCACGTCACTAATCCGGATAACAAGACATTTCTGGATTACAGAATTTTGACTAATGGAGATTCGATTGTGATACAAATACAAGTAAAATTTAATCATTTACTCACAGACTCAGGTTGGCTGATAAAGGCTTTAAAAACACTTAGGTGGAAAAGACCAAAAAAAAGAAAAATAAATAAATAAATAAACCCCCCCCCCAAAAAAAAAACAACATAAAGCAAAAACAGTTACTCATGATAAAAAGAATAATTTTTAAAAAAATGAATGACTTATTAGTTATCCATGATAAAATGAATGACTCGTAATAAATAACATGTTGACTCACTTGTAAAATGTTGACAAAGATGGTGAAACAATCTGAGCTATTAAGTTCGACGATAACACATCTATACTTGGCTTCATTCAATCGGTCTGTGGGAAAAATACAACAACATTGGACATTGAAATTATCTTATATCGAAGAAAAAAAAAAAAAAAAAAAAAAAAGAATAGAGCCTTGACCAACCAAATTAGTGATCCCTTTCCATTTTTTGTCTAAAAAATTGATATTTTAAGGGGCATAGACGCAACTAACTTAAAAACTGTCCCACACTTTTCTTGTCAAAATATCATTTTGTTGACATATCATTCACAGGTAAAGTAGTTTCTTTAAAAAAATATAAGAAATACCAAAAGCAAAAAAAAAAAATATGCCCAACTTTTAATATTTTAATAAAAACTAAAACAGAATTGGATCAGGAGGAGAATTGGCATTTATGATATAATTTGCATGTACAGCAATGACCTTAAATACACAAAGAGGTAAAGTCCTGTAACATCATTCAAGCCAAGTTGAGCACAGTTATTGACCAGATGGGTGAAAATGCTCGTAAAAATCCTGGTTTGTGTCCTTGAGTAACGACACTTTACATCCGTCACTTCACTTAACTGAGGTTTGAATAAGTACAGGCTCTAAGAAGTGACGTCCATTGTTAAAGAATTAGTCCCCTGACAGGTGACTTGCACTGTATGAAGTTAAAATATCGAGGACGTTCATATATCATTCTAACTACGTATTCTCCCCAAATTTAATCTCATTGACCTATCCACTTTACAGGGCATACCCAGATTCTTCTCCTCAAAGGGCGGTGCAACCAGGGAGTAGATCATACGCAACACCGTAATGAGACCAGGCGGGATCTTCTTCATGTCCTCGGTCAAGGATTTCAGATGGGTGATCATGGCTGGCAGTCCGTCGAGGTCATAGCTGGGTACCTTCTTGGTGGGGACCAGCCACTCCAACAGCTCTATCGTCTTTGTGCTGGTAGCGGGAGCTGAAAATAAAAATGCTAACGTTCAAAAATGTATTCCCAATTTCCTGATGAAAAAAAAAATCTATAATAAGAACTAAAACAACGTAGGTGATGCAAATAATAGTAATAATAATAAATAATAATAATAATAAATAATAATATAATAATAATAATAATAATAATAATAATAATATTACTAATAAAAAATTGTTAAAAAAAAAAAATAAATAAAAATAATAACAATAATAGCAATATTGTAATAATAATAACAATAATAATAATAATAATAATATAATAATAATAATAATAATAATAATAATAATAATAATAATAATAATAATAATAATAATAATAATATTACTAATAAAAAATTGTTAAAAATAAAAAATAAATAAATAAATAATAACAATAATAGCAATATTGTAATAATAATAATAATAATAATAATAATAATAATAATAATAGTAATAATAATAACAACAACAAATTATATAATAATAGTAATAATAATAACAAAACATAATAATAATAATAATAATAATAATAATAATAATAATAATAATAATAATAATAATAATAATAATAATAATAAAACTAACACCAACAATAATAAATAATTCATATAGCACCTTTATCCCATGACGACGACGATGATGATGATGATGATGATGGCATTAAAGTGGATGATAACTATCATAATATTAGCATTAGCCGAAAGATACCATCAATGGTTTTTCTTTTTCATCGTCTCTTCGCAATTGCTTCTTCTTCTTCTCCTCCTCCTCCTCCTCATTATTGCAACCTTTTTTTTTTTTACCATAATAAATATCATCACCGTCTCCAATACCACTTACAATCTTCACAGACAGCCACAAGCCTGGGACCGTAACTTTCAAACAAGTTTGTGGTGGACAAGTTTCTGACAGTCATCAACACCAGCTGGGTGGCGTAGCTGGCAGAGATAGACTTCATCATTTGGTTATCGTGTTCTTCATCGCCTGGAAATAAGGGAGAGGAGCAAATTTAATTGAGCTTTGAGCTGTTAAATAGCGCAATATCCACTAAATGTGCTCATAGCGCTTTACAAGGGGTCCCTGGCCAACAGTAACATTTAACCTTAAGGACGGGACAACGGCTGTTAGGCGATGTTACAATTTTTTTTCGGACAACAACAACAATGTTAACAGCCAGGTACTCATTTTACACCTGAGTATGGTGAATAAAGGGCCTTCTCACAGGACTCAACTATGCGCCGAGCGAGGCTCAAACCCAGGACCTTCCGATCCAAAAGCAAGTGTCATACCACTAGACCACATAGCCGCACAATGCAAAATCAGAAAAACGAAATCTTTCAAATGGCTACAAAACATCCCCATTACTGACAAGACTTATTTCACAGACGTTAACAAAAATATTACCAATAATTGTCAGGCTCCTCGTCACAGGAAGGCGTGTCACATAAAATTTAAAGTAAAATAACACATTTACTTTAACTCAAGATATAACCATTAATCTATGGTAAAAGTTTAAAGTTTCGTAGTTATAAATCTAAAGTCCTTACCAATACGCTATCAACTTCATCTATGATAAAACAAAAAGCAAAACAAAAAAAATGAGTAAATAAATGAGATTTTAGTTAGCCCAATAATATCCAATATGTGACCCCTCGTCTCAAAACGGTATTATGTCGGTGTGGACCAGATGCTTAAAAACTCAAATTATAGTTCAACTGGTCAAAAATATGAAACGTTGGTATTTAGCACAGTAAAATATGATATTCCTTCTCCTCTATAAAGCATAGAAACTCAACTTAAGCATGATGTTTCTGGCTACAAATTCCATTTTCAGAATCTTAATAATCCCGACTTAATACTGTTTTGAGACGAGAGGTCACAGGTATGCCAGTGCCAACACGAATGAATTTGAAAGTAAAACTCTACCTATTTAATGTTTTTTTTTTGTTTTTGTTGTTATCATTTAAGGTTTTTGTTTTTGTTTTTGTTTTTTGTTTTTGTTTTTTTTACTTTTTTTTTTCTGGTCCACATACCTGTTTATTGTCGTATTTAAAAGACGGATTTAATCTAAATTGGCAAAGTAACGACAAACATAGGGTGTCTCCCATGTCTGAGGTTAAAAAAAAAACAACAAAAAACGCTACCTGTTTTCTCCAAAAAGGCCAGCAAGACTTCAATGTTCTGCCCCATGCTGAGAACGTTTGCGACAATCTGCCTGCATCGGATGGGATCTCGACTGCCCATGCAGAAAGACAGGGAGTGGAGACCGAGGAGCACGCCTATCATTCCTGGATCGTCGATCTGCTTGGGGTCTGGATATTGAAAATTTCATACATCACACACATTGATGAAAATGTTTAATATTTTCTAAAATATCAAATTGATAATAAATAAATAATAATGTGAAGTTGAATGTAAGCTTCAATTTAATTACAAAAACAGATCAAATGAACGTTTCGGGTTTCCCCTTCATCAACAAAACAGGATGATTGAAACACCACAGATGAAACTACGCCACTACCACATCATCTCATTCATCTGTGGTGTTTCATTCATCCTGTTTTGTTGATAAAGGGGAAACCCGAAACGTTCATTTGATCTGTTTTTGTAATTAAATTGAAGCTTACATTCAACTTCACATTATTATTTATTTCTTCGAGCTTCGAGCAGCAACATTTACACTACCCAATTGATAATAAAGTAACTCTAAATCTTGTACCGGGGGTCCCGATAACTCAGTTGGTAGAGCACTCTCTTCACACGCAAAGGGACTTAGATCGATCCCGGGTGTAGTTGAAATTTTTTTTCTGCCCCCCCCCCCTGTCCACCCAGCAGTGAATGGGTAGCGGAGTCGGTTAGATTTGGCGGAAAGTACTTTGCGATAGACTAGCGTCCTATCCAAAGGATATCAAGCATTTGCTTTTGTCCCTTTCACGCTATTGATACTGGGATAAACTCCGGCTCCATGGGCCGAATGGCTGTGAAGGACTACTTTATTAAAAAAAAATTAAATCTTGCATTATCTTTACATTATGAATGATAGGCCACTTGATTTGTTTGTTTGTTTTTAAGGGTTTTACAGCACTTGCAACACATTTAGGTTTTATCAGCGCAAGTAAAAAATATACCAATTACAACTGTATACAAGTTCATCATCATCATCATTGCCTTTTTCACCTGGGTCAGGGTATAGGCTGCAGAAAAACAGTTTCCATCCCTCTGTTAAGTTTGTTAAAACCAAACCATTAACATAATTCATTGAAATACTAGATATCATTTTCTTTTTGTAGATACATAGATACTGTCTCAATCATGTCTCTACACGCCACTCACCCTGTCTGAACAACTCCAGTAATTGATCCACGTATTGTAACACTTGAAGGTGTAGAACCAGCTCCATACCCAGCTGGCGTGATGGGATCTCATCACCAGATTCCTCTTGCTCCTCCTAGCAGAAAAAAAACAAAACAGTCGATCAATGCATGATGAGAGAAGATTAAAAGTACATCAACTGATCGTAGTACAAGATTCTTTTTCTGATTAAATTCTGATTAAATTTATATATATATATATATATATATATATATATATATATATATATAATATATATATATATATATATATATATATATATATATATATATATATATATATATAAAATCGGGACTCATGTCATGCTTCGACAAATCTTATTTTTTTAAACTGTTCATTTTGGACAGAAAAGGTGATCGATTCAAATGACCATCAATTTGTGAAAATTTGATGTTTCCCCCCCCCCCCCCCCCCCCCAGTAAGCATTGTAATAGGGAAAAAGAAATCAATTTATTAAACTTAACAAAAATATAAAAATATTAACAGTTTATTGTACAAACACTGTCCATTAAAAAAAAATCTTTAAAGAGAAAAGAAAATAAAGAAAAGAAAAAAAACAAAAAGAGAGAGAGAGAGAGAGAGAGAGAGAGAGAGAGAGAGAGAGAGAGAGAGAGAGAGAGAGAATTTCTTCTTAATGCATTTACAATGAAATCAAAGGATTACTAAATAAAATAAGCATATATAACGTGATATTAGAAAATAAGAATAAATAAATAAATAGACTAAATACATTCATAAATGCAAATACAAATAATGGGACAGCGTAGCTCAGCGGTATGGTCTTTGCTTCGTACCCGAAAGGTACCTAGTTCGACTACCCGCCGGGTTTGTGTGGCCTTGAGCAAGCCACCTAGCCTTAGTTCAATTTGCGGCGCTGCACTGCGGCTGACGCCTGGGTTATTCCAGTCTTCCCTTGGAATAGACCCTAAAGAAAAATTTCCCCTTAGGGATGAATAAAGGGAATTTATTTATTTATTTATTTTAAAGGAAATAATGACATTGGTGAATTGTAATGGTGACATAATGATGATGATATGGCAGCGATGATGATAATGATGATGATGATGATGATAGTAATTATAAAGATTTCGATAGCAATGATGACAAATAAAAGTTGTGTAAGTTTAAATAAAACTCACCATTTGGAGCAGACAGCGAATGACTCCATTGGTTGTGTCTGTGTGAGAGGCAAGGTAGAGCAGGCCGTGGTGAGTACATACCATCTGCCTCATCAAATCCTCCACGGCGAGGTAGACACTGGCTTTACTGGACAGAGCTGGATGAGACAGGAGGATGAGGATACTCTCTGAAAAGTGGCTGAAAATGAGGAAAAAAAAAAAAAAAAAAAAATTTAAATCAAAAACATCAGAGATGTCAACTTTGAAGAAATACATTTTACAGGGATGCCTATTGCTAAAATAAAAAAAAAAAGTCTGAATATTTTTCTTGTTAAGAAGAACATCTTATATGAAGCTTCTCTTCATCAAATGGTTCCACCCCTTAATTATAGAAAAGGATACATAACCATCTAGCTTCCCTTAACCATTGCCTTTAACCCCCTCCTTACCAGCCATTTTCAAAACTTTCCCCAAAACTTCACACCCACCCAACAGAATAACAGACATTTCTTACTCTAACAGAAAAGCAACAAGCACATTCTATACATAATATTGTTCGACAATATGAGCTCTATTACAGAATGTCAAGTTTTTATATTTTTAGCAAAAAGAAATGAAATCTGGATGAGAAACGTGACGGTTGCATCGTAACGAATGTGACGATTTTCCCATAGGTGGTAAGGAGAGGGTTAAACAACCAATGCTTTCATCTTTAAAATAAAAAAAACAACTCATCACATTGACCAAGACAGCTGTAAAATTTTTCAAAAGCTGGTCTTCCAGCCATAATGCCATATGATAATTTTTTTTTTGGACAGAGACAATACTGTAAACAGCTGGGTACTCATTTTACATCAAGAGTATGTTGAGAGACTGTGAGTAAAGAGTCTTTTCCAAGGACTCAACTATGCAGCCACCACTCAGAGTGGGAATAGAACCCTGGACTTTCCAGTCCGAAGGTGAGTGTCATACCACAAGACGACAAAGCCGCAAGAAAAATAAAAAACAAATTAAAAAATGAAATCATAATTGGTTGCTCTAATTGGTTTCTCTAATCATGAATATAACACAATCCCAAGATCAAAATGAATCTAATCTTACTCTATAATTTTTTTTTTTTTCCTACGATAACTACTATGTTACTAGTGATAAGATATATTATTATTATTATTATTATTTATTATTATTATTATTATTATTATTATTATATTATTATTATTATTATTATTATTATTATTATTAAATTATTTATTATTATTATTATTATTATTATTATTATTATTATATTATTTATCATTATCTTACTCTATAAAATTGTACCCACCAGGCATTGCCAATGTTAAAAATAGCTTGATATGCATCAGGAGATTTGACACGATTTTCCACAAGGAGACTGTATGGTACAGCATTGGCTTGCTGACCCTGAGGACAAAAAATATTTGAAGTTAAAACCTCTTACTTTGTAATCACATATGTGACCCATCGTCTCAAAACGGTATTATGTCAGAACGAACCAGATGCTTAAAAGCCGAAATAAATGTTAAACTGGTCAAAAATACAAATTGTTGGCATTAACACACTAAAATATGGTGTCCATTCTCTTCAATAAAACATACAAACTCAACACAAGTCTGATATTTCTGGCTATAAATTCAATTTTCAACATCTTAACCAACCCGACTTAATAGCGTTTTGAGGCGAAGGGTCACATATATCTTTATTTCCTTCAGGGAGGGGGAGGGTGATGGGATAGGGCGATTTAACGGAGGGAGCCCCGAGGTCTCAAATGACATTTATCTTTTATACAAGAGATGCGCTCAAGCAAGTTAAATGCTAATCAAGGCAATTCATTGTATTGTTTAAATTCAAAAAGAAAACAACAATGAAGTAAGGAGGTGAGTACGATTATAAAAAAAAAATAATCTGAATCAAAAACTTCACACAAGCACAACATTCGGTGACAAATACATTTAAATGATTGCTAATTTTTAAAATGTGTATGATAATATTGACATATATTTTCCAGCTTTCATATTCGGGTAATTCTTAAGGGTATTTTACAGCTTTTGAAACAACTTAAGGTCATTTTAGCACTAGTAAAAAGGAAGATAATAAAATAGCCAAAAGTTTTAGATCTGGCTGAGAAAATGTAAGCCTAAGAGAAATAGTTTTAAGGGGGATCAGAAGCATGGGTCAAAGTTCACAGGGATAAATTTGCCTGAAATATAGGCCAACAAAGCCAATTTGTCTGAAAAAGATGCTAATTTACAAGAAGTAATAACGATGTGAAACTGAATGTAAGCCTCAATTTAATATATGTAAACTTACTTAATAATAATTAATAATAATAATAATAATAATAATAATAATAATAATAATAATAATAAATAATAATAATAATAATAATAATAATAATAATAATAATAATAATGTACTTTATTCATCCAAAAGGAAATTTTTGTACAGACGTATAAAATGCCGACAATGATACACCTGAGTACGAAAACAGATAAAATGAACGTTTCAGTTTCCCTTTTATCAACAAAACAGGATGAATGAAACACTATGTTGATAAAGGGGAAACCCGAAATGTTCATTTTATTATTTACTCAGAGGATTAAGCATGTACGTAAGTAGGTAAGAGATAGTAGTAAAGCTGTGACCCGATGAATAATCAAACAGATCATGAGATACCAATGTACCCTCACCCTAAGGGAAATTCCAACCGCCACCAATTTTCAAAGCAATTTTTGCTCACAAATTTACTACTCTTTTAAATGACAAAACTACTTATGTTTTTGTTATGTTTTTAAGGGTTTTACGGCGCTTGCAAAACATTTAGGTTATATCAGCGCCAGTGAAAAGGAAGAAAATGGGAAAGTAAAAAGTTATAGAATTACAATTAAAGCACCCAAGAAAAAGTAAGACAAAGGGGAACTGAGAATAAATAGGGATCAGATGTAGATTCCAAGAGCATACCACCAATGTAATTAGTTTGAAATCACCTACGAGTCTCATCCAGACACAAGCACAAATCCCAACAAAGAGGAACAAACTCAAATGCTTACATTATACATTCAAAATAAAAATAATAATACATAACAGAGAGATGATTTACAAGGAAAAAAATATCATCTCCCAAAACAATAACTATGAATTTGACTGTTTCCCTCCCAGCTAGGACTCCGGCCAGTGCCAGGACAAAACCAAGTAATCTCATTCCGAGACAAAGACAGAAAGCATGTTGGAAAACAGATATAAGGGGATAGAAGACACAGTATGTACCTCCCTGCCCGCTATGGGAGGTCAGGATCCCCACCCAGACAAAACTACTTACGATGAGATTGTGACAAAACTACTTACGATGATATTGTGACAAAACTACTTACGATGAGATTGTGACAAAACTACTTACGATGAGATTGTGACAAAACTACTTACGATGAGATTGTGACAAAACTACTTACGATGAGATTGTGACAAAACTACTTACGATGAGATTGTGACAAAACTACTTACGATGAGATTGTGACAAAACTACTTACGATGAGATTGTGACAAAACTACTTACGATGAGATTGTGAGGATCGAGCAGAATCTTATGGACTTCCTCAAGGTTGGCTAAAATCGTTGTCTCGTCCTCCTCCGTCATAGAAGAGGCTTCCTCTTCCTCTTCCTCCCCTTCCTTAGAAGCCTGCTCTTCTTCCAACGACGAGAATTTCTCCACGACTCTGTATAAAACACACAGATAGAAAAGTTTCCCTATTATTTTACCAAAAAAATTTACATTATAGTAGTATCGAATGGCTACACCTCTATTTTGAATCTTTTAATCCATTCTTCAAATTCTTTTCCTGCCTTATAGGCTGTCTCGTAGCCTCCTGATAGGCTTGTCACTGGGCAGTGGATGACGATGTGGTCCATTGTCTCAGGGCCTCCTTGGCATGCATCTGATTCTCTCAGATTCCATCTATGCATGTTAGCTACGGTTCTGCCATATCCTGTCAAAATGCGGTTGGAGGTGACCCAGCATTTTCGGCTATTGCAGAGAAAGCCAGGTGTTCTTTCTGTTGGGTCGGGTATGATGTCGCCTCCCCCGGGGCTGTCATTATAATTATATACGTGTGAAATATTAAGTTCTTCTCAATTTATGATCAAATGTTATCTTTATTGATCTTTAAATTAAAAAAATAAATACAAAAATAAACAAATCAATCTATTCACCCCCCCCCCCCCCCCCCGAAATAAAATAAAAATAGCTCAATATACATTTCTTGTAATTGTGTCAGTTTCATGAACAATTTTTTTTTAAATTCAAAATTTTACACCAAGGAAATGATAACGGATAAGTAATATGAATTTTAATTCTTATTTCCAACTCATCCCTGACCTTTCAATGACTTGGTACAGACTGGTCAAAGCTTCGTATAGGTGGATCTTTCTCAGAAGAGCTGTAATGGACATGGTCAGCTTCACAATCTGGAGTTGGGAAAACAGGAAATACAAAGTATAAACTAAAAAAACAAAACAAAACAAACATAAGGAACATATGTGGCTTTGTGGTCTGATATTTGCCCTTGGATCGGAAGGGAATGGGTTCAAGTCCCACTCTGGGCAGCGCATAGTGGAGTCCTTGGAAAAGGCTCTTTACTCATATTCCCTCACCGTACTGAGGTGTGAAACGAGTACCTGGCCATTGACCCTGTCAGAAATTTTTTAATGTAATATCGTCCAACTAGTGCCATGTCTCGTCCTACACATTAAGTGTTGTTGTTGGCTCGGGACCACTTTTAAAGTGCTTTGAGCATGTTTTGTGGATATTGCTCTATATAAATGCTCATTAAAACAAATAAGTTTTTACCACAGGTGTCACATGCTAAACAATGATTAAAACGTTAAATACAAATTATGAAATAAAATATATAGGAGCATATCAAATTTACATTACCATCAGTGTAAACATCGGTGCTGATGGTGACAAAAAGTGAAAAAGTAGGAAAATGATGAACGATTGCCTTTAAGCCCCATTTTTACTGCACTAAACCCCATTGTTAGAGCAATTGAGATGATAGACTATCATTGATACTCTAGCTAACTTCTGGAGAGTGGGAAACTGCACCTGTGTGTTCCACCACACATCAACTCTCTCATTGCTAGTACATTGTTTCGAGAAAATGTAAATTTAAAAAGGAGAAAATTCCTCCTCTGGACTCCAAAATCACGGATTTCCGCAGATCCGAGGAAAACCATCAGCACTGAAACATATTCAACAATGATTGAAAAGTATCTCAAAAGACATTACTTCTTGAGGTTCAATCCTTAATCGAGGCAGGCTCACTTTTTGGGGATTATCTTTTCTATTTCTATGTGTGCGGCTATGTGGTCTAGTGGTATGAAACTCGCTTTCGGATCGGAAGATCTGGGTTTGAGCCTCGCGCTCGGCGCACTGTTGAGTCCTTGGAAAAGGCTCTTTACTCACTTTCTCTCACCGTACTCAGGTGTAAAATGAGTACCTGGCCGTTAACAGCGCTGTCTTTGTCTGAAAAATTGTAATATCGCCTAACAGGCGTTATGTTCCGTCTTACATGTTAAATGTTGCTGTTGACCAGGGACCCCTTGTAAAGCGCTTTGAGCACATTAGTGGGTATTGCGCTATATAAAAGCTCAATTTAAACATCTTTTCTATTTCTATGTTACCCTCTACTTTGTCCATACATGCCTCTTCGTATTTTAACTCTCTTTAAATCCCTAATCATGGCAGTATTGTTGTATGGCTGCGAAACATGGAAATTGAACGAACAAGATGAAAGAAGAGTAGACGCTTTCCAAAACAAATGTCTCAGAAGATATTAAGAATCAGATGACAACAGCATATAACAATAGAGAAAACGATAGAATTGGCAGGAACGGAGAAGGTCAGTGCAATGGTAAAGGGCAGACCTGCCAAATTGAAAACTTCAAATTTAGTAATTTTTATGTCAATTTTTAGTAATTTGACAAGGAAATTCGTAATTTCTGAAATTGAGTACGAACAACCACACTATTATTATTATCATTATTATAGTAGTAGTAGTAGTAGTAGTAGTAGTAGTAGTAGTAGTATTAGTAGTAGTAGTAGTAGTAGTAGTAGTTCTTATCATTATTATTATTATTTAAGTATTAATAAGAATGACAAATTCTTAATTTTCCATAAAATTTCGTATTTGGCCATGAAATTTGTCTAAAATTCGTAAAATTGAGAAAAATTCGTAAGATTCGGAAGGTATGGTAAAGGGGAAGAGATGGAACAGGGTTGGACATGTATTGAGAAAGGAAAATGGGTTTGGTTGTGATGTAGCGATGGGATGGACACCAGAAGGAAAGAGGAAAAAGGGATGCCCAAAAGCAACATGGTGCAGAGTGGTGGAAAGGGAAAGAAATGATGTGTTGGCAAATACTCCTGGCAGCAAGCAAGAACAAAAGCAAGGGACTGGAACATGTTTGTTTTTAAGGGTTTTACGGCGCTTGCAACACATTAAGGTCATATCAGCGCCAGTAAAAAGGAAGAAAATGGGATAGTAAAAAGTTCTAGAATTACAATAAAGCATCCAAGAAAAGGGAAGACAAAGGGGAATTGGTTCAAATAAGAAACAGGTGTAGATTCCAAAAGCACACTATCAAAGTACTTAGTTTGAGATCACTAAAAGTCTCATCCAGACACAAGCACAGGTCCCCGCTAAGAGGAATACACTCAAATGTTTTACAAATCAAATAAAGAAACATAATGCAGTGCATAACAGAGAGATGATCTACAAGGAAAAATATATCATCTCCCAAAACTCTACACTGAACATTTGACTGTTTCCCTCCTAGCCAGGGCCTGGACAAAACCAAGTAATCTCATTCCAAGACAAAGACAGAAAGCATATTGGAAAACAGATATAGGTGGGTAGAAGACACAGTAAGTACCTCCCTGCCCACTATGGGAGGGACTGGAACAAATGGAGGGAAACTGTTCCGGCTTTATGCACCCCCTGGCGATGATAGAATTAAGGTTATGGTATCAAGATGTAATTTTGAAAATACCAATTACGTATCAAAAGAAGAAAACGACAAAAAAACAAAACAAACTCGTCCACTATGTAAGTCTTACCTTTGGTGTGAGAAGACTAGAAACAAGTCTCTGATATCCGGTCTCTTTA
This sequence comes from Berghia stephanieae, assembly GCF_034508935.2. Taxonomy (NCBI): domain Eukaryota; kingdom Metazoa; phylum Mollusca; class Gastropoda; order Nudibranchia; family Aeolidiidae; genus Berghia; species Berghia stephanieae. The sequence continues at coordinate 58,898,578 of NC_088366.1, read as the reverse complement.
CCGCCCTCATTCTCGTTTCCATTACCTGCCTGATGAGTCAACATCCATTCAATGCCAACAGGAAAATGAGTCGTCTGACTAAGGGCTCTTAGAGCCAGATGCTTGACGCTGAACACAATAAATTGGCTCTCCACTAAAGACAACAGTTTGGACTGAACACCCTTTTGCTGTTGAATTGAAAGCAAACAAAAACAATAAAAACAGTCATTAAAAAAAAAAAAGAAGTTTTATTAACACCTTACAGGTGTCATGTCTCATCCTATATGACAAGTGAGCTGTAAGCTTGGGACTCCTCATAAAATGCTTTTAGCACATTTTAGAAGATATAGCTCTATGTAGAAGCTCATATTTAAAAAAAAAAATTAATCTAATGCAAATATAATACAAACAAAAGAGACTTTAATTGTGATCAGCATGTCTGAACATAATTTATAAAATGTAAACGTTTTGATATTTCCATATATATTTTTTTCTCTTAAAAATAAAGGCCACTACTATGGCTTGTCATACATTGACAAATTGAATGATCATACACTTTTCAATTAAAACAAGTTGATCATTAGCTATTCATGAATTTTACATCAAAGCACCATAGTATAAAATTTTCAACTCAAAGCAAATTTAGTTATACTGACAATAAATGGTTTATTCAGTTAAACTTAGAGAAACAATTGAGTAAAAGTGAGTAGAGTCTATCGAGGATAAAATAAACCCAGCTATTTCAGTCTGAAACTCAAAGTAAATAGAAAGGCAACCCACACAGGCCGTAAAAATATTGACCAAAGTTTTATGAATAAAAGTTAAAAGAAAATATGTTGTGGGCTTAAACCCATTTTAAGCCATCAAAAAAAAAAAAAAAAGACAATTTTAAATGGCATACTAAAACCAAAAGCAAAAGTCTACAAGCATTTTGTCAAGAAGAATGGTTGATGTGATTTTGTCGAAGTCTTGTAGGTTTAAAATTTGCGCTCAAAACTTTTGTTATTCGATATTTTGCTCTTCGTGAAGCTGTTATATTCATTTGTTATTTATATCTTTGCCATGGTCAGAAAGTTCTATTTCTAGTTTTATATCCACATACCAGCAAAACGTGATATTTATTTGTTATTTATATCTTTGCCATGGTCAGAAAGATCTATTTCTAGTTTTATATCCAATACAGAAAACGTGATATAAATTTATTATATTTATATCTTTGCCATGGCAGAAAGATCTATTCTAGTTTTATATCACATACAGCAAAACGTGATATAATTTTTTATTTATATCTTGCCATGGTCAAAGATCTATTCTAGTTTTATATCACATACCAGCAAAACGTGATATAAATTTGTATTTAATCTTTGCCATGGTCAGAAAGATCTATTTCTAGTTTTATATCCACATACAGCAAAACGTGATTTTTTTAATATTTTCATGTCGAAAAAAAATAAGAAAACGATTTTATTTGTATTTATATCTTTGCCATGGTCAGAAAGATCTATTTCTAGTTTTATATCCACATACCAGCAACTGATATATTTTTTATTTATATACTTTGCATGGTCAAAAGATCATATTCTAGTTTTATTCAATAGCAAAAGTGATATAAATTTTTATTTATACTTTGCCATGGTCAGAAAGATCTATTTCTAGTTTTATATCCACATACCAGCAAAAGTAATTTTTTTTATTATCTTGCCATGGTCAGAAGATCTATTCTAGTTTTATATCCACATACAGCAAAACGTGATATAAATTTTTTATTATATCTTTGCCATGGTCAGAAGATCTATTTCTAGTTTTATATCCACATACCAGCAAAACGTGATATAAATTTTTATTTATATCTTTGCCATGGTCAGAAAGATCTATTTCTAGTTTTATATCCAATACCACAAAACGTGATATAAATTTTTTATTTATATCTTTGCCATGGTCAGAAAGATCTATTTCTAGTTTATATCCACATACCAGCAAAACGTGATATAAATTTTTTTATTATATCTTTGCCATGGTCGAAGAATCTATTTCTAGTTTTATATCCACATACCAGCAAAAGTGATATAAATTTTTTATTTATATCTTTGCCATGGTCAGAAAGATCTATTTCTAATTTTATATCCACATACCAGCAAAACGTGATATAAATTTGTTATTTATATCTTTGCCATGGTCAGAAAGATCTATTTCTAGTTTTATATCCACATACCAGCAAAACGTGATATAAATTTTTTATTTATATCTTTGCCATGGTCAGAAAGATCTATTTCTAGTTTTATATCCACATACCAGCAAAACGTGATATAAATTTGTTATTTATATCTTTGCCATGGTCAGAAAGATCTATTTCTAGTTTTTATCCACATACCAGCAAAACGTGATATAAATTTGTTTATTTATATCTTTGCCATGGTCAGAAAGATCTATTTCTAGTTTTATATCCACATACCAGCAAAACGTGATATAAATTTTTATTTATATCTTTGCCATGGTCAGAAAGATCTATTTCTAGTTTTATATCCACATACCAGCAAAACGTGATATAAATTTTTATTTATATCTTTGCCATGGTCAGAAAGTCTATTTCTAGTTTTATATCACATACCAGCAAAACGTGATATAAATTTTTTATTTATATCTTTGCCATGGTCAGAAAGATCTATTTCTAGTTTTATATCCACATACCAGCAAAACGTGATATAAATTGTTTATTTATATCTTTGCCATGGTCAGAAAGATCTATTTCTAGTTTTATATCCACATACCAGCAAAACGTGATATAAATTTGTTATTTATATCTTTGCCATGGTCAGAAAGATCTATTTCTAGTTTTATATCCACATACCAGCAAAACGTGATATAAATTTGTTATTTATATCTTTGCCATGGTCAGAAAGATCTATTTCTAGTTTTATATCCACATACCAGCAAAACGTGATATAAATTTTTTATTTATATTCTTTGCCATGGTCAGAAAGATCTATTTCTAGTTTTATATCCACATACCAGCAAAACGTGATATAAATTTTTTATTTATATCTTTGCCATGGTCAGAAAGATCTATTTCTAGTTTTATATCCACATACCAGCAAAACGTGATATAAATTTTTTATTTATATCTTTGCCATGGTCAGAAAGATCTATTTCTAGTTTTATATCCACATACCAGCAAAACGTGATATAAATTTTTTATTATATCTTTGCCATGGTCAGAAAGATCTATTTCTAGTTTTATATCCACATACCAGCAAAACGTGATATAAATTTTTTATTTATATCTTTGCCATGGTCAGAAAGATCTATTTCTAGTTTTATACCACTATACCAGCAAAACGTGATATAAATTTTTATTTATATCTTTGCCATGGTCAGAAAGATCTATTTCTAGTTTTATATCCACATACCACAAACGTGATATAAATTTTGTTTATTTATATCTTTGCCATGGTCAGAAAGATCTATTTCTAGTTTTATATCCACATACCAGCAAAACGTGATATAAATTTTTATTTATATCTTTGCCATGGTCAGAAAGATCTATTTCTAGTTTTATATCCACATACCAGCAAAACGTGATATAAATTTTTTATTTATATCTTTGCCATGGTCAGAAAGATCATATTTCTAGTTTTATATCCACATACCAGCAAAACGTGATATAATTTTTTATTTATATCTTTGCCATGGTCAGAAAGATCTATTTCTAGTTTTATATCCACATACCAGCAAAACGTGATATAAATTTTTTATTTATATCTTTGCCATGGTCAGAAAGATCTATTTCTAGTTTTATATCCACATACCAGCAAAACGTGATATAAATTTTTATTTATATCTTTGCCATGGTCAGAAAGATCTATTTCTAGTTTTATATCCACATACCAGCAAAACGTGATATAAATTTTTTATTTATATCTTTGCCATGGTCAGAAAGATCTATTTCTAGTTTTATATCCACATACCAGCAAAACGTGATATAAATTTTATTTATATCTTTGCCATGGTCAGAAGATCTATTTCTAGTTTTATATCCACAATACCAGCAAAACGTGATATAAATTTTTATTTATATCTTTGCCATGGTCAGAAAGATTATTTCTAGTTTTATATCCACATACCAGCAAAACGTGATATTAATTTGTTATTTATATCTTTGCCATGGTCAGAAAGATCTATTTCTAGTTTTATATCCACATACCAGCAAAACGTGATATAATTTTTATTTATATCTTTGCCATGGTCAGAAAGATCTATTTCTAGTTTTATATCCACATACCAGCAAAACGTGATATAATTTTTTATTTATATCTTTGCCATGGTCAGAAAGATCTATTTCTAGTTTTATATCCACATACCAGCAAAACGTGATATAAATTTTTTATTTATATCTTTGCCATGGTCAGAAAGATCTTTTCTAGTTTTATATCCACATACCAGCAAAACGTGATATAAATTTTTTATTTATATCTTTGCCATGGTCAGAAAGATCTATTTCTAGTTTTATATCCACATACCAGCAAAACGTGATATAAATTTTTATTTATATCCTTGCCATGGTCAGAAAGATCTATTTCTAGTTTTATATCCACATACCAGAAAAACGTGATATAAATTTTTTATTTATATCTTTGCCATGGTCAGAAAGATCTATTTCTAATTTTATATCCACATACCAGAAAAACGTGATATAAATTTTTTATTTATATCTTTGCCATGGTCAGAAAGTTCTATTTCTAGTTTTATATCCACATACCAGAAAAACGTGATATAAATTTTTTATTTATATCTTTGCCATGGTCAGAAAGTTCTATTTCTAGTTTTATATCCACATACCAGAAAAACGTGATATAAATTTTTTATTTATATCTTTGCCATGGTCAGAAAGATCTATTTCTAATTTTATATCCACATACCAGAAAAACGTGATATAAATTTTTTATTTATATCTTTGCCATGGTCAGAAAGATCTATTTCTAGTTTTATATCCACATACCAGAAAAACGTGATATAAATTTTTTATTTATATCTTTGCCATGGTCAGAAAGATCTATTTCTAGTTTTATATCCACATACCAGAAAAACGTGATATAATTTTTTTATTTATATCTTTGCCATGGTCAGAAAGATCTATTTCTAATTTTATATCCACATACCAGAAAAACGTGATATAAATTTTTTATTTATATCTTTGCCATGGTCAGAAAGTTCTATTTCTAATTTTATATCCACATACCAGCAAAACGTGATATAAATTTTTTATTTATATCTTTGCCATGGTCAGAAAGATCTATTTCTATTTTATATCCACATACCAGCAAAACGTGATATAAATTTTTTATTTATATCTTTGCCATGGTCAGAAAGATCTATTCTAGTTTTATATCCACATACCAGCAAAACGTGATATAAATTTTTTATTTATATCTTTGCCATGGTCAGAAAGATCTATTTCTAGTTTTATATCCACATACCAGAAAAACGTGATATAAATTTTTTATTTATATCTTTGCCATGGTCAGAAAGATCTATTTCTAATTTTATATCCACATACCAGAAAAACGTGATATAAATTTTTTATTTATATCTTTGCCATGGTCAGAAAGTTCTATTTCTAATTTTATATCCACATACCAGAAAAACGTGATATAAATTTTTTATTTATATCTTTGCCATGGTCAGAAAGATCTATTTCTAATTTTATATCCACATACCAGAAAAACGTGATATAAATTTTTTATTTATATCTTTGCCATGGTCAGAAAGTCTATTTCTAATTTTATATCCACATACCAGAAAAACGTGATATAATTTTTTATTTATATCTTTGCCATGGTCAGAAAGATCTATTTCTAATTTTATATCCACATACCAGAAAACGTGATATAAATTTTTTATTTATATCTTTGCCATGGTCAGAAAGCTCTATTTCTAGTTTTATATCCACATACCAGCAAAACGTGATATAAATTTTTTATTTATATCTTTGCCATGGTCAGAAAGTTCTATTTCTAGTTTTATATCCACATACCAGCAAAACGTGATATAAATTTTTTATTTATATCTTTGCCATGGTCAGAAAGTCTATTTCTAGTTTTATATCCACATACCAGCAAAACGTGATATAAATTTTTTATTTATATCTTTGCCATGGTCAGAAAGCTCTATTTCTAGTTTTATATCCACATACCAGCAAAACGTGATATAAATTTTTTATTTATATCTTTGCCATGGTCAGAAAGATCTATTTCTAATTTTATATCCACATACCAGAAAAACGTGATATAAATTTTTTATTTATATCTTTGCCATGGTCAGAAAGATCTATTTCTAATTTTATATCCACATACCAGAAAAACGTGATATAAATTTTTTATTTATATCTTTGCCATGGTCAGAAAGATCTATTTCTAATTTTATATCCACATACCAGAAAAACGTGATATAAATTTTTTATTTATATCTTTGCCATGGTCAGAAAGATCTATTTCTAGTTTTATATCCACATACCAGAAAAACGTGATATAAATTTTTATTTATATCTTTGCCATGGTCAGAAAGATCTATTTCTAATTTTATATCCACATACCAGAAAAACGTGATATAAATTTTTTATTTATATCTTTGCCATGGTCAGAAAGATCTATTTCTAATTTTATATCCACATACCAGAAAAACGTGATATAAATTTTTTATTTATATCTTTGCCATGGTCAGAAAGCTCTATTTCTAGTTTTATATCACAATACCAGAAAAACGTGATATAAATTTGTTATTTATATCTTTGCCATGGTCAGAAAGTTCTATTTCTAGTTTTATATCCATATACCAGCAAAACGTGATATAAATTTTTTATTTATATCTTTGCCATGGTCAGAAAGATCTATTTCTAATTTTATATCCACATACCAGCAAAACGTGATATAAATTTTTATTTATATCTTTGCCATGGTCAGAAAGTTCTATTTCTAGTTTTATATCCATATACCAGCAAAACGTGATATAAATTTTTTATTTATATCTTTGCCATGGTCAGAAAGTTCTATTTCTAATTTTATATCCACATACCAGCAAAACGTGATATAAATTTTTTATTTATATCTTTGCCATGGTCAGAAAGTTCTATTTCTAATTTTATATCCACATACCAGCAAAACGTGATATAATTTTTTATTTATATCTTTGCCATGGTCAGAAAGATCTATTTCTAATTTTATATCCACATACCAGCAAAACGTGATATAAATTTTTTATTTATATCTTTGCCATGGTCAGAAAGTTCTATTTCTAGTTTTATATCCACATACCAGCAAAACGTGATATTTATTTGTTATTTATATCTTTGCCATGGTCAGAAAGTTCTATTTCTAGTTTTATATCCACATACCAGCAAAACGTGATATTTATTTGTTATTTATATCTTTGCCATGGTCAGAAAGTTCTATTTCTAGTTTTATATCCATATACCAGCAAAACGTGATATTTATTTTTCTAAGATTGACTCTTGAATCCTAAAATCTTGTTGAAAAGGAAAAAGCCTGGAGGTGTCGACCTTTTAAAACAATATATTGTCAATTTCTAAACAAACAAAATATCCCATGCTCCTTACCAACATCTTGTCGAAAAGGTAAAGCCTGGAGGTGTCGAAACAATATGTGACCCTTCGCCTCAAAACGGTATTTAGTCGGGTTGGTTAAGGTGTTGAAAATTGAATTTATAGCCAGAAATATCAGACTTGTGTTGAGTTTATATGATTTATTGAGGAGAATGGATACCATATTTTAGGGTGCTAATGCCAACAATTTATATCGTTGACCAGTTTAACATTAAATTCAGCTTTTAAGCATCCGGTTCATTCCGACATAATACCGTTTTGAGACGATGGGTCACATATATTGTCAATTTCTAAACAAACTAAATATCCCATGCTCCTTACCAACATCTTGTTGAAAAGGAAAAAGCCTGGAGGTGTCGAAACAATATATTGTCAATTTCTAAACAAACTAAATATCCCATGCTCCTTACCAACAAAGACACGGCAATGCTTTCATCCGTTGCACACAACCTTCCCGCCAACTTGATTCCACTCTTGAGATGCCTGACTTTGATGGCTGCATCTGGCTGGGTCATGGCACAATCGGCGTCCACTCCTTCCATCACCCAGTCAACTAGGGTGGACACTACGTCTGACGCGGAGAGAAGGCAAAAATACAAATACAAAATACAATTTCAATCATAAAATATATTTTTTTAAATTGAGCTTTTATATAGCGCAATTTCCACTAAACGTGCTCAAAGCGCTTTACAAGGGGTCCCTGGTCAACAGCAACATTTAACATGTAGGACGAGACATAACACCTGTTAGGCGATATTACAATTTTTCGGACAAAGACAACGCTGTTAACGGCCAGGTACTCATTTTACACGAGTGTCATACCAGTAGACCACATAGCCGCACATAGGTGGGGTGGGGTTTGGTGAGAACATAAAAGTGAAAAAGTTGGGAGCAGGCATTGATGTAAGGTAAGAAGGAAAAAACAAAACAAAAAAACAAACCCAAAACAACATAAACAAACTTGAGCTTTCATATAGCGCAATATCCAATTAACATGATCAAAGCGCTTTACATGAAATCCCTAATCAACAGCAACAAGTAACACGTAGAACGGGACATGACGCCTGTTAAAAGCTAAATTTTTTGGGATGCTTTTTTTTCTCTTATGTTTATTATTTCTGCTTCATCTGACATTGAATCTTACTCACCTTATAATATTTTTTGTAGTAGGTGAGTTTTTTGGGCTCACTTTGACAGTTTAACTCTGGTCTTTATTTCTTACATCTATCCGCCTACCCCTAATACTGTCCCCTGTTGTTAATGTCTCAATCCAGAAATATTTCACAACCATCTAAAGAGACTGCAAATGTCAAATCTACAATCTCTTACTAATTTTATTCTGATATTCTTAAAAAAAAACAAAAAAAAACAAAACAAACAACAACAAAAAACCCTCCCCCCAAAAAAACAACTCCCAACGGCTGAAACTGGCGAGAGAAAACCAAATTTTAAAAACAATATCAAACTAGTAGGTCCCGATTTTTCCTGTGCAAGTGATATGTTTGTTCTAAATAACATTTAAATTTAAAAAAAAAAATCAAAAAAAATCAACAAAATACAGAACAATTTCCGTTTCATTTTTAGAACAGGTTAATTCTTCTACTACAATAGAAACAAGAATGAATTCAATATAGGACCATACCTGTTCTTTTCTCCTCCCCAATCAGGTACGACAAGCCTTTGTCCAACAGTAAAGGAATCTCTTCCATTGCTAACACCCATCTGACAACAAAGAAAAAAACAAAAGAGTTAAAAATTAAATACAGTTTTATAGCAATGCAAAGAGGAAATTGTTGGTAAATCAGTTTGGGTGACAATTAATTTTAACCTTCAACATAATACCCCCCCACCCCCCCCCAAAACAAAAAACAAAAAAAACCAAAAAGAAATAAAACTACTACTACTACTACTACTACTATTATAATGATGACGATGACAACTAATATTACTACTCCACACATCATATACTCTGAAATGATACCCATCAGTAAAAGTCTGATTAACATATCTTAATCTCAAATGTTTAAGGAAATAGGGTGATTTGGGGGGGAAGGGGGGGGGGGGAAAGAGGGGGTTGACTACCATTAAGATATTAATGGATAATTGATAAAATCTTGTTTAAGCATTACTTCTTTTCGTGCACTGTTTACGTATGAAACTAACTCCCAATTTAATATTCTAGACCATATAAAGGCATATTGAAATTCTGGCTCTTTTGCTAATCTCAAGAAAATCCAAATAACATTTTGGCAACACAAACCCTCGATCTATACAACAATACATACCGATCAAGATGTTCAGAATTCGTAAATTTGTCAAGAATGTCCATCAACACCTGTGCCTCCCTCGGACGTCCTTCTAACTCGTGGTTGCTTGCTCGCATTAGTTCCATCTGATAGCAGCTAAGGGTAGGATTTGGCAGAGCCTTAACATGATAAATAAATAGAAATAATCGTTGACATTTATCAAAAATATAACTTTGAATATATATCAATTCACAACATTCCTATTAAATTCTTTTCCAATATATAATATATGCTCTAAAGTAGGATTTGTTAAATCTTTTTTTTTTCAAGTGGCTATATGAGCAGAGGATGTTACAATTGGATATAATAATAATAATAATAATAATAATAATAATAAAAATAATAATAATAATAATAATAATAATAATAATAATAATAATAATAATAATAATAATAATAATAATAATAATATATCTTTATTGTCCCCAACAAAGTGGCAATTTGTCATTTGGTTACACATTTATATCAATACAATATTGACATAGACACACTCACACAAGATGCACACTAGTAACATCGTAGTTATCGTAAAAAAAAACAACAAAAAACAAAACAAAAAAACCCAAAAAACTGGCATCAACAACAACATCATCATCATCATCATCTTCATCATCACAACAACCTACCTAATATTTTCGTTACAATCCTTCACTTTCACCATTCCCCTATAACACCATTCACCATCTTCATCATACTCCATATTATATTATTCCTGTAACAAGCTATGAGAGGGAAAGCCTGTGGTCCTCCTCACTCTCTCTCTCCTTTCTCTCTCTCTCTCTCCTTCCTCTCTCTCTCTATCTATCTATCTCTCTCTCTCTGTTCTTTCACGCCTATGTCAGAAAAAGTAATATCTTCATATTATATTCATAACATGCAATTTTGTTACAGTAAAGTTACATAAAATGAGATAATGGGATTTGCACATCAAATTCCTCCCTCTTCCTTTCTAAGGGTAAGCACCCACCATCATCATCATCACAATCCGCAACTACAGAAAAATCAAATCAGATAGATACGCTGCATGCGGATACAATACACCACATTAAATTTTTTTTAAAATTATTTTTTTAAAAATTGAGCTTTATATAGCGCAATATCCACTAAATGTGCTCAAAGCGCTTTACAAGGGGTCCCTGGTCAACAGCAACATTTAACACGTAGGACGGGACATGACGCCTGTTAGGGGATATTACAATTTTTCGGACAAAGACAACGCTGTTAACAGCCAGGTACTCATTTTACACCTGAGAATGTGAGTAAAGAGCCTTTTCCAAGGACTCAACTATGCGCTGAGCGCGAGGCTTCAACCCAGGACCTTCCGAACTGAAAGCGAGTGTCATGCCACTAGACCACATAGCCGCACAAATAAATACAACCATTTCCAAGAACAGACACATACAAAAACAACTTTTTCCTACAAACAATAAATGACAGGAACGTCCCACCACCCACCAGAGACATAACGGACGTTGAATGCTTGGAAACTTTCAAAAAACAGTTTTGAATGCACTCGCTCGTCAAAGTAACCTGTGACTGTTCCTTGTTTTGATTGGGACTGTAACTGAATATTTGCAGGGATCGATGGGCCAGTGAGGCAATTTGCAAAATAGAAACCATTGGAGATTGAAGATTGCTTAAGATTTATATTTGAATACAACATGCTTGGTTCACATCATGAGCTTGTATCGACATCAAACACTTAAAGCTGAACTCTGATAATCAAACACTACACTAGAGCTTTTATATAGCACAACATCCACTAAATGTGCTCAAAGCGCTTTACAAAGGGTCCCTGACCAACAGCACCAACCACGTAACATGTAAAACGAGACATAACGCCTTTTAGGCGATATTACAATTTATTTCCAACAGAGACAACGCTGTTGACGGCCAGGTACTCATTTTACACCTGAGTACGGTGAGAGAATGTGAGTAAAGAGCCTTTTCCGAGGATTCAACTATGCGCCGAGCAAGGCTCGAAGCCAGGACCTTCCGATCTGAAAGCGAGTGTCATACCACTAGACCACATAGCCGCACAACAACAATTAAATTTGATAATTATTAAATGCCCATTATTTGTAACATTCTAATAAGAGTGGGAACTAAGAGAGTTCACATACCAGTATAGGTAAGAGATAAAACTCCAGTGGGTTAAAAGCCCCCACACCCCAGACCTCTTCCTCCATCTCATACATGTCCATCACCTGGTGATAAAAAAGAAAAGATATCATTTCAAACAATAATCAATCTTTCACTTGACTTCGCTTGCTCAATTTTTGTTTATAAATGTATTATTCGTGTCATAAGAGGAAAGAAGAAGAGGAGGATGAAGAAGGAATAGAAAGGTAGAGGAATAGAAGGAGCCAGAGCAGGAGGAGGATGGCAACGAGGAAGAGAAGAAGAAGAAGAAGAATAAGAAGAATAAGAATAAGAAGAAGAAGAAGAAGAAGAAGAAGAAGAAGAAGAAGAAGAAGAAGAAGAAGAAGAAGAAGAAGAAGAAGAAGAAGAAGAAGAAGAAAGAAGAAAGAGGAGAAGATTTTAAACCAACCTGCATCATGGATCCTCCAAGCTACCACTAGCCCCACCACCAGCACCCATCTCTTCATCCGATGAAAGAAGATAAAGATGAAGAAGAACAACAACAGCATCAAGAAGAAGAAGAAGAAGAAGAAGAAGAAGAAGAAGAAGAAGAAGAAGAAGAAGAAGAAGAAGAAGAAGAAGAAGAGAAGAAGAAGAGAAGAAGAAGAAGAAGAAGAGAAGAAGAAAGAAGAAAGAGGAGAAGATTTTAAACCAACCTGCATCATGGATCATCCAAGCTACCACTAGCCCCACCACCAGCACCCATCTCTTCATCCGATGAAAGAAGATAAAGATGAAGAAGAACAACAACAGCATCAAGAAGAAGAAGAAGAAGAAGAAGAAGAAGAAGAAGAAGAAGAAGAAGAAGAAGAAGAAGAAGAAGAAGAAGAAGAAGAAGAAGAAGAAGAAGAAAGAAGAGAAGAATTAAACCAACCTGCATCATACTTGGATCCTCCAAGCTACCACTAGCCCCGCCTCCAGCACCCATCTCTTCATCCGATGAAATATCTTCATAGCCCTCTCCTTCCTGTAAATAATCGAACGAATGTTACTAAACAAAAATAGAAGATTATGCATAGCATTATCAAATTGAGCTTTATATAGCGCAATATCCACTAAATGTGCTCAAAGCGCTTTACAAGGGGTCCCTGCTGATCAACAGCAACATTTAACATGTAGGACGGGACATGACGCCTGTTAGGCGATATTACAATTTTTCGGACAAAGACAACACTGTTAACGGCCAGGTATGGTGAGAGAATGTGAGTAAAGAGCCTTTTCCAAGGAATCAACTATGCGCCGAGCGCTGGTTCGAACCCAGGACCTTCCGATCCAAAAGGGAGTGTCATACCACTAGACCATATAGCCGCACAAAAAAAAAAAAAAAAAAAAAAAGAAGCAAAAGAATAACTAAAATTGTTATCTTTTAAACTGTCTTCCATTAGACACCCAAGGGAAAGGACAGCATACGTATCAGTGGAACACTTGGAGATGGCTGTTGGCATCAGCTAGAAGAAAGCCGAAAAATGGCTTAGAAGAGACAAGAGAGTGGAGGACCTCTGATGCCGCCTTACAGCCAGCCGGCATAAATATCATTTTAATAATGATCAAGATTAGACAGCAATATAGAAACAGACCCACTTGTGAGCTTAAAAAAAATAAAGCTATTGTCAACTGCTTTCCATGGGTGAAAGTTACTCAATGATATTAATCCTGCAAAGGAAGGTGCTCAGAAAAAAAAATCCTGCAACTACCAATAAGAGGAAAAAACAGAAGTGCGGTTAATTATATTATTATACAGTTGCCGGTTTTTTTCATTTTCGAATTCCGGCCAGACAAAAAAAAAACGGCGAGACCTCTTTTTCAAAAATAAACATCCGGCCATGCCGGATTTTTCCGGCGAACTTTCACCCATGCTGCTTTCTTATACAATATTGGTTAAAATCTTTTAATAATTTAACCAAATCAAAGCCTAAAATAAAAAATCCAGCATATATATATATATACAGATTTTTGGGTTTAACTAGCTGTTCTTAATGTTTTGCACACCTAAACAGGGCTGCCAACATCAGAAAGTCAAATTGAGGGACATTTTGGGGTGGAATGAGGGACAGAATAATAAGCACACAATTACACACACACTGCCAAAATTAAACAGGGACAGTAGCCAACAGTACACAATATTACTACCAATTGGATGTAGTTTATAATATCTCGGTCATTGACCCTAGCATTGGAGGCATCATATAATAATGATACCTCGGTCATTGACCTCCCTAAAATATAATATTATCTTACAGCAACTACATCCACTTTGAAGGGACTAATCAGACACACAAAATGTGTATTCATTGACCATAGAAGATGATATCACAGTCAGGTTTTCTTATTACTAATAACTATCAACAACTGGGCTGAAATGCAGGACTGTAGTCCCAAATACAGGACTGTCCCGCATGATGTGGGACACTTGGCAGCCCTGCCTAATCTTGGGTGCAAGCAACTGGACCTCAAAAAGCCTGCAAGTCTACTTATGACCATACATATAATCTGAAAAAGCCTGCAAGATTCACGGACTTACCTCGTCATTTGAAGTCTTGTTCTCAAGACTTGTTCTCAGCATCTAGTCTTCATAATAGTAGTCCACAATTGTTGTATGTTTAATCTTAAGGTTGTAATGCAGTAATTTGTTAAGTTTCTTGTCACAAGTTGCACCAAAAAAAAAAAAAAAAATCAATCAAATCCAAATCGCAAAGAAGCCGGCGGCATTTTTTTCAGTAATCCAATCGGCCGGCAGTAGCCGGCACTCTTGCACCCATGCCTTATGTAAATATAAAATGTGAATATTTCAGAATTCCAATCTCGTACTGAACAAACCAAATTTCAGAAAATTCCCAAATTACGAACATTAATCAAAGTAAAACCGACTCTCGTACCTGGGAATCAGCATCATAGACCATCCTACGATGACGTCTAGAGCCAGTTCGCCTTCGGGAAGAAATGACAGGTTCCCGTGTCACCTGCTGTTCTCTCACTTTACTTCCATCCCCACCACTGACCTCTGTGTCCATCTCTTCTTCTCCACCAGCAGCTCCTCCTGCTGCTGCAACTTCTTCCGTTTCTGTGAAGAGTTTCAAAATTTAGCCTTAGTTTTAGAAATTAAATAGCCTTTGCAAACACTTTAAGGTCATATCAACACCAAATAAAAAAGGAGAGTAAGCAAGAAAGATTTAGAACTAAGTCCTGGGTCACATATATCAAGGAAAAAGGAAGTAAAAAGGGAAAGTTATATAGAAAGAACAAAATTGATGTCAACCACACTCCAAAACGCCTAACAAGAAGTAAGGAAATCTTCATTTAGTTCTACAATCTAAAGTTTTTTAAAATGTTAAAAATTATTTTTTTAAATTGAGCTTTTATATAGCGCATATCCACTAAACGTGCTGTGCTCAAAGCGCTTTACATAGGCTCCCTGACAAACAGCAACACGTAACAAGCAGAACGAGACATGACGCCTTTTGGGCGATATTACACTTTTTTTTTCAGACAGAGACAATGCTGTTAACGACCAGGTACTCATTTTACACATGAGTACGGAGAGAGAGTGTGAGTAAAGAGCTTTTTCCAAGGACTCAACTAAGTGCTGAGCAGGGCTCAAACCCAGGACCTTCCGATCCAAAAGCAGGTGTCAAACCACTAGACCACATAGCCGCACAACAAAATGTTCAAAATATAACTCACTGATTGGGGGCTCTGGTGGTCTGTCTCGTTCTGTAGATTTTGATCTGTGTCTGGACAAGGATCTACTCCTCTTCTGCGGCGCAGATGGTGAGCTTTGTCTCGACCTAGACCTCTTCAATGAGCGACTT
>NC_088366.1:58870227-58877727 GCF_034508935.2 Berghia stephanieae | reverse complement strand
TTGAATTTTGTGCTATTGACAGTATCAACCCTTCCATTCAATATTTGATTCTTTGTTGTTTTATCATGTGGCAAACGATATCACAAAGTCTCACTTTCCTAATCTTGGCAGATTAATACTAACTTCAATGGATAATGAATGAGAATTTCGACAACAGGGTACAAACCAAATGCTTCCCCCCCCCCCCCCCCATGTTTTTTTTCAAAACAATTCTTTTTGTAAAATTACTATGTATTATTTAGTTTCGTCTTGAAGAATAACTGCAGCTCAATATGTTGGATATTAGTCTGTTTTTATCAGAACATTATGGCAACTAAGTTTTCTGTCGTTTTTATATCCTTTTTGCCACAAGATTTTATTATGATATAATATCAATTTGAGAATTTCAGCTGAAGAGAAAAACAGCCATCTGTATTAACATCTAACATCACTTTCCAGGTCAAAAAGGTTTTGAAGTTATGCACTTTCTGGCGGATATGTGCGAAAGATCATTTTTGCAACCCCAAACCTACCTGCAAATTGATATCAAACTCCCTACAGTCTAAATTGTAACTGCATCTGCTTTAATTTTCTTCTCAAATGGGTAGATGAAAGCCTATGGTCATCAGAGCTTTCGAATCAAACAACAAATTCCTGGCAATAGCTAGCTACTCAGATTTGTCTTTTACCAGTCAAGTAATTTATATTGTAAGGTTAATGTACATGGAAATGAGAAGAATATTTAGTGTTAGACATCTCATTACAAGAGATCTCGGCCTTGACAGTTATTTCTCGAATTCTGTCAATGCTAGATAATTGCAATTCTCTCCTTTCTTCTATTAATAAAGACAAAATAAAATCCCTTCAGATTGCCCAGAACGATGATGCCAGGATTATTTATAAAGAGAAATCAATCTGTATCGGGTTTGCTAAGAGAACTCCACTGGCTTCCCGTTGAGAAACGTATAGAATATAAGATCAGTACTATTGTTTTTAAATCACTGTACTCTGATTGCCCTGGATACATTAATGACATTCTTAAAGTCTACGTCCCAGCTAGCAATCTGAGAGATTCAAGTTTGATAATCACATTCTTTGAAGCTAAAAATAACTCGCAAAATTGGCGAGTAATGCGTTGGAATATTCGGCACCCCTTATCTGAAACTCCCTTCCAAGATATATCAGACAGTAATGATGAAGAATTCTTTAAAAAAACATCTTAAAACGTTTCTTTTTAATATGTAACACTGTAGAATTATACTGCTTTGTTTCATACTGTTTGGGGAGGCGTTCCGAAAGCTCCTACATCCCCAGTATTCTTGTTTTTTATAATGTTCTAGTAGGGGGTTTGGGAGGGGGGAAACCTTTTTTTATTTTAAGTCTTCCCCCCTCCCAAACCCCCTACTAGAACATTATAAAAAAAGTTTCCCCCCTCCCAAACCCCCTACTAGAACAAGAATACTGGGGATGTAGGAGTTTTTGGAAGGCCTCCCCATGTTTGAGTGGTTGTATGTTTGCGTGGTTCTATGTTTGAGTGAAAGTTGTGACGTTATTGTTGAGCGCTTTGAGCTTCTTGAAACGGGGTAAGGTGCTACATAAAAATCATATATTATTATTATTAAGTGATACCATTAACGTGTTTACTTACATTTAGAATTTCTGGAAATCTATCGTTTTTGACACTCAAACAATACGTGGCAGAATTTGTAAAATCAAGGAATTAGATCCTATTAAAAAATATTTTCTTCTTCTTTACGTCCTTCCGGTAACATCCTCATAAGTCATACCCTAGGCATTCCAATTCCATGTAATAATGGCTTTGTCTTTTCTGTACATTTACAGTTCAAAAAAACAAACAGTAAAACCTTTAATTTTAAAAGCTGATAAATATTTCTAGAGACAAATCTCTCTCTCTAAATAAGTTAAACTCAAAAGAGTTAAGAGAACAAAAAGCTGTAATTTTTTTCGCGTACATTTTAAAAACAAAATGAATACAACAAGTTATGGAGGAACCAAAAATCAAAAAGCTAGAAGTAGAAAGCTCAACTCAAACATGTAAGAAAAAGATTTCTTTTATTTAAAAAGGCAAAAACGTCTCGAATGTGGTAGAAATGAGATGGTTGAGGCTGAGGGGACGAATTTTTTTCAGCTCAGCAAGCAGATACCTCTGCCTCTAGTCTTCTACAGTCTACAGTTTTAGGAGTGAGTGAGGTGGAGTCAGCAGAGTGAGTGGGCCAAATCCAGAGAGACTCCTTCTCAACAAGACTATGGTTAGATCAAAGCTGGAATATGCTAACTGCATATGATATCCGAAGTTTGAGGGAGACAAAGACTGTTTGGAAAGAGTGCAAAGGAGAGCAACAAAACTTATCACACACCTGAAAGACAAAACCTACTGTGAGAGATTGAAAGAATTATATCTCCCGACCTTAGATTACAGGAGAAGAAGGGGAGATATGATCCAAACATATAAAATAGTAAAGGGAATAGATAGGGTAGAGGCAGGATTCCTTAAACCAAACAAGAACATTCAGACACGAGGAAACAGCAAGAAACTGAAAAAAGAACGTTTTAAAACAAATGAAAGAAGGAACTTTTTTTCATCTAGACAGCTGAGCCGGTGTTACCAATACTTAGCTTCTATAACCAGGACAAATCATTCGTTTGGACAGAAAAATAAATAAAAACTTACCGCTTACCGTCAAAAGCAGTTTAGATTTGAAGATGCATTTGTTTTCTATCAAAAAACATTCGGTAATGGACAATCCTTGATGAATTTCAAAAGTTGTGTTGAAATTATATCCTAATTGTTTTCATGATTAATTCCTCGCGAAATCGTGTGGGCCCCGTTTCTGTTATCAAGGTTCCGCCTAGCCAGGCAGGGTTGCCAGATCATTTTTGAGTAAGAGACCAAACTAGCTATAGCAAGAAGCCAGATTCCTCGGCAGGAGCCCAAATACCACTAAACCCACCTTAGCCTCGCGAAAACTCTTTAGATTTGTTAAACAATTTAGAT
Source organism: Berghia stephanieae (assembly GCF_034508935.2). Taxonomy (NCBI): domain Eukaryota; kingdom Metazoa; phylum Mollusca; class Gastropoda; order Nudibranchia; family Aeolidiidae; genus Berghia; species Berghia stephanieae. The sequence goes on along the minus strand of NC_088366.1, from coordinate 58,874,732 downwards.
AGGATAAGGAAAATTCGTATATATAGAAGCATTAGCAAATGCAATCTGTGGCGTTAGCACGTGTTGCATTTAGATATTTAGATTGTCAAATAAAATAAGTTTTACCGGTACCAGAGTAAAACGATATAACGGGGAAAGTCAGAGGAAGCCAAAAAGTTGGTTACAGGAGGCCAAGTGGCCAAACCAAATTTTGGGAGGCCAAATGGCTTGGGAAAAGGCCAAATTTCTCAAATTTTGCCACCAGGAGGCCAAACTAGCAACCCTGGCCCCAGATTTTTAAAAAAGTTTATTGGGAAAAAGATAAGGAACAAAGTGTCCATAGATAGGTATGCAATTTGGTGCATTAGTGCAGTAAAAAGGCCTTTTTTTCTTTTATTCAATAAACTTGACTGCTGGTGGACCCTAGGCCTCTCTACAAGTCCAAGAAATAATACTCACTTTTTCTCTGCTCCAACGAAAATATCTACCCCCTACCGGTCTAATTATTTGTAGCAGACGACAAATTTCTCAAAACGGTCACGTGACACTGTAAAAACAACACAGGAAGTCCATGAAAGCTTATTTACGGCATTTCCTTTGAACCGTGTAAACAACAAAATTTCGTTTTCATTCGACTCAACGGGTCAGATTGGCCGGTATTTTTTAACGAACTAAAGTTCTGAAAAATCAAAATGTTTCTTAGAAAGGTGAAAGATGCTAGTTTTTGAAACAGAGGTAGGTTTTTTAAAAAAATCTTTATATTTTACGTGAATGCATGCTCAAGGCGAGTTGGACGTGCAGCGGAGGTTGGTAGGCCAAAGGCGAGGCTCTCTAGAATTGTAAATAACTGGAATAAACTACAAGAAACCACAGTATCAGCAAAAAATTTGAATAAATTCAAAGCAGAGTTGGAGATAAGCAACACCCTAGGAAACAAGTTCAATTATAAAAATTGGTCCAATCATTAATAGATGAGGAGGAGCGAAGGAGACTACACCAAGTCTAAAAGCTCTAAGACTCTATGCAGAGGTATCCAGGTATCCAGGTAACAGTCAAATGCCTATCAGATCAAGACGACTGTATTGTTGTAAGAGAGACTCTGACCTCAGACTCAGACCAACCAACAGGGACAAATCTTGGAAAAGAACACTACAACTAGACAGTCAACACGTCTACAATACAACAACCGGCAAAAAGTTCCCATTCTTCATCTTCTCTACTCTATACTCTGACTGCTGTTCATTGTTGTTAAAGTGGCTGCAAAGCAATGCAATCATTCAGGTCAAACACGATTGATGCATTGATTGTGCACTTATTATATAACAATGATTTCATACCAACGACACAAAAGGCTTTACCAGATTTTAACCATTTACCTCACGAGTTTGATCATGGTGGAAGGTGTCGAAAAACAACAACTTGACTTCTGTAGTAGTGTTGGGTTATTTGATCGCTTTTACTCGATCGACGACCGAGCGCCAACCCACGAGTCAGTGCTCGATCTCAATGCCGGAAGAGCGAGTTAGTAAAACGATCACTCGATCGTAAAACGATCAGGCGGGTTGTGAGCTTGAGACGATCTTGACACGTGAGACGAGCTTGAGACGATCAGGATTCGAGCGAGCGGAGGGGTAACGAGTGTTTCGAATCATTTCAAATTCAAACGATCACAGTTTGCCATCCGATACCAATCGCCAATGTTTGCACACGGTAGTCTGTGGTTCTTCCACAGCCCTCACTCCTTGTCAGATGTTAGTGTGTCTGGGTGGCAGTGGCAGGGAAATTCGTATAGGTGTATCACGCGTGTGTGACAAGACTTCATTAAACCTACTAAAGTTTGACTATCACACACACACACACACACACACACACACACACACACACACACTAAGGCTATTTCTATGACACACACGCATCCCTCTATCAATGAACACTCCTACAGTAGGCCTAGTGCGGCTATGTGGTCTAGTCATGACGTAACTATAGGTAGTACTCTTGTCGACCATGGGTCTCGTGCATTATAATGGTCTAGTGGTATGACACCCGCTTTGGGATCGGAAAGTCCTGGGTTCGAGCCTCGCGCTCGGTGCATAGTTGAGTCTTTGGACAAGGCTCTTTACTCACATTCTCTCACCGTACTCAGGTGTAAAATGAGTACCTGGCCGTTAACAGCGTTCTCTTTGTCTGAAAAATTGTAATATCGCCTAACAGGCGGCATGTCCCGTCCTACATATTAAATGTTGCTGTTGACCGGGGACCCCTTTACAAAGCGCTTTAATCACATTTAGTGGATATTGTAAAGCTCAATTTTTTAAAGTAAAACATTAGCTTTGAATATGGAATGTTTCAATTTTAGATGCCTGTGTATTCTTTGTTAGTTCCCATCATCATCATCATCATCATCATCATCATCATCATCATCAGGGGCAGCGGTACGGTCTTTGGTTGGCACCCGAAAGGTACCGAGTTCGATCACCCGCCGCTGAGTGGTCTTGAGCAAGTCACCTTGCCCTAACTAAATTTGCGGCGCTGCACTGCGGCTATCGCTTGGGTTATTCCAGTCTTCCCTTAGAATAGACCCGAAAGACGAATCTCCCCTATGGGATGAATAAAGGGAAATATGTTTAATTTATTTATCATCACCATCATATCAGCGGGATCATCATCATCACCACCACCACCACCACCACCCTAATAATAATGGATAAAATAAATATCAACACATTTCAATGTAATAATCAATCTAAAATCAATCAGTGCTCCTAAAAGACCCTTTGATTTCTTTGTCTAATTCGTTCCATACTTTTGGAGTCCCGACAAAGAAAGATTTTCAGCTAACTATAGTTTATATATGGGAATATTAATCAGTCGTTTATATTGGAATCGGAGTTGTCTAGCAGGTGTATTAGTTCAAAGCGCATTTCCAAGGATTTACCATGCTCAATGAACTTCACAATATTTAATTTAATTTATTCCTCCGGCACGCCATATCGACCATACATCCATTTCGTACAGTAATGTACCGATCGCTGTTTGGAGTCTTTTTGTGTTAAAGCTCTTTACAATACCCGTCATTGCTTATAAGATAAGAATACATTCACACCTGAGTCAAGTGCCTGACACACGGACTTAACGTCTGGATCACAATTTTCAACAATCACTGTCACTCATCCGGCTATTGACAAGGCTTGATTTTGTGACAAGAGACACCGTACCACTGAGCGACCGAACAAATAATCACCATCTGCGCCATCGTCATCATCATCATCATCATCATTATCATCATCCTCATCACAGCCGTAACAGCCAGCAAAACCACAATCATCATCTTCGGGTCCGGTCTATCCGTGTGGGGGGTGGGGGTGGAACCTGCTAAAGTATTTCATTTTTTAAACAGAAACACGATAATCATCATCATCATCATCATCGTCATCCATTGTCGTCGGCATCGTTATCATTGTGTCCGGGCAATCCGTGTGTGTCTGGGTGTGGAACCTGCTAAATATTATTATGATCTACCTACCTAATAAAAACACACCATTCTTGTTCATTTATTTTTCAAATAATGAAATGAAAGGCACGACCTTTCCCGCACACACAAGAGGCGATGACGACCAGTGACAAATTATGGGAGGTGGGGGCGGCCGACAACTTTTGGCGCGACATAAATATGAAATGTTAAGGTGACAGCGGGATGATGGTGGTGGGAAGGGGGGGGGGGGGGGTCTCAACCCTTCACCATCAACAACTGTTTGATGGCGTGTGTGTGTGTGTGTGTGTGTGTATGTGTGTGTGATGCGACGAACGATCATAATCAAGGCTGCCAGACAGCCAGATTTCTTCTTGCCCAAGTAGTCAAATAGACCCCAAATAGCCAAACACCACAAGCATTCTGACTCCCTTGAAAAACTCATTTGTTTTGATTAACAAAACAATCGACTACAGTTGGATAAACTTATCTTTTCATTTTTTTAAAATAAAATATTTTTTTTTTTAAATGAATAATAATAGAAAAGCGTTTCTTAGTAACCAATTTTGAACTTGGCCATCTGGCAGCCCCCATCATAACCAGCTGCAGTCAAGCCAGCCACAGACATAAGAGAGGGAGGGGTATGTGAAGTTTCCTGTGGCAAACGAGTTGCTCGTGTTTTTTTTTTTTCAAACGAACACTGCTCGATGACGTCACTGACTCGAAACCCGCCCGAAACCGACTCGATTTTAGAGGACTCGATCGAAAACCCGCTCGATTTGATCGTTTCAGAGACTCTGACCTCAGACTCAGACCAACCAACAGGGACAAATCTTGGAAAAGAACACTACAACTAGACAGTCAACACGTCTACAATACAACAACCGGCAAAAAGTTCCCATTCTTCATCTTCTCTACTCTGACTCTATACTCTGACTGCTGTTCATTGTTGTTAAAGTGGCTGCAAAGCAATGCAATCATTCAGGTCAAACACGATTGATGCATTGATTGTGCACTTATTATATAACAATGATTTCATACCAACGACACAAAAGGC
>NC_088366.1:58845227-58855227 GCF_034508935.2 Berghia stephanieae | reverse complement strand
TTTATTGTCCATAAATATGGCAATTTGTCATTTAGTTACACTTGTTATAACGTTATATCATAACTATAACATTGAACAGATATTTCACTCCTACTTATTTTCTCTCTCTCTCTCTCTCTCTCACACACACACACACACACACACAATCTCTCCCTCTCTCTCTCTCTCTCTTTTCTCTCTCTCTCTCTCTCTCTCTCTCTCTCTCTCTCCCTCTCTTTCTTTCACGCGTGCGATATACACAGCATAAACATATTCATTTCGTTTTCAATTTGTTACAATTGTGGCAATTCGACAGCAAATATTATCATCATTATCAATTGGTCAATTAATCTAACATTACATAAATTAATCGGTCAATCAGTCAACGCATCAATCCTTGGTTTTGCTGTACCATATGAAATATTCAACTTTTTTATTGCTGATGGAACGAACGTTGATTTATACTTGTTAGTTCTTCGTTTAATCTGACAAAACCTCCCAGATGGTACAAGATTAAATTCATGGTATAAAATGGTAATTGAGAATGCTTTTCTTTCTATTGCTTTTCCTTGAATTATTTTACTCCATCAAGAGAATGGTTTATTATTTTTGATGCCTCTTTGATAAATTTTGAAATTTTTGATTTATCTTTAAGTCGGCATCCGCCAAACCATATGGTGCAGCCAAACACAATCACACTTATAATCAATGAGTCATAAACTCTTAACTTAGTTTTCTTCCCTACTTGAAATGTTCTCAATTTCATTAGGATGTATAATCTTATTCTATCTATAATCTGTTTTCCAACATGCTTTCTGTCTTTGTCTTGGGATGAGATTACTTGGTTTTCTCCTGATCCTGGTCGGATATCCTGACTGTGAGGGAAACGGTCAAATGTATAGTTAGTTTTGGGAAATTATATTGTTTTCCTTGTAAATCATATCTCAGTTATGCACTGTATTATGTTTTGTTTACATATTATATGATTTGTAAACATTTGAGTGTATTCCTCTTAGTAGGGACCTGTGCTTGTGTCTGGATGAGACCTTTAGGTGATCTCAAACTAAGTACTTTGGTCGTGTGCTCTTGGAATCTACATGTTTCCTATTTGAACCAATTCCCCCTTTGTCTTACCTTTTCTTGGGTGGTTTAATTGTTATTCTAGAACTGTTTACTATCCCATTTTCTTCCTTTTTCTGGCGCTGATATGACCTAAATGTGTTGCAAGCGCCGTAAAACCCTTAAAAACAAAAACAGACAAACAGTATTCATGATAGAATTAGGATTGTATCCCGTTGTGTCGTCGTGTTCGTATTGTTGTAATGATACCAGGCATTTAGGTAAATTGCTCGCAAAACCCGCTAGCCAAATTTAACATACCGAAACTTGTATTAAATTGTAAAGATGTTTGTGTGCATTGTGAAGTAAATTTATGAGATTATATTATTATTATTATTATTATTATTATTATTATTATTATTATTATTATTATTATTATTATTATTATTATTATTATTATTATTATTATTATTATTATTATTATTATTATTATTAATTATTATTATAAGATCCACATATTTCTGTTAATGTTTATTGTAATTGTTCGAGCAATGTAAACCACTATATCTAGATTTTCCATTTTGTGGACAATAAAGATTTATTACTATTTATTACTATTACTAAAAACGTGTATAACCTTTAAGGTTTATAGTCTGAATGATATAACTTACTGAGAATTTATCACTAACAATTTATTAATAACTAAGAATTTATCAAATAACAAAGAGCCGAGTGACGTCTACTTCGTTCCTTCTATTAAGATTAATGAAATTATACCTTGCATCGGGATGTGATAAATCATTATCAATTTATTGTTGTCTGAGCACAGACTGGGAATTGTGTGTGTGTGTGTGTGGGGGGGGGGGGGGGTTACTGATGATTAAAACTGTACGAGTTCGTCAGAGGTGGGCGTTTTGGACCAGTTTGAGGCTATCATCAACAAGCGACATCCGGCCCTACACAAGCTCCACCAAGTACACGACGGAGGCAGAGGTGGGCGTTTTGGACCAGTTTGAGGCTATCATCAACAAGCAACATCCGGCCCTACACAAGCTCCAAGTACACGAGGGAGGCAGAGGTGGGCGTTTTGGACCAGTTTGAGGCTATCATCTACAAGCAACTCCGGCCCTACACAAGCTCCACCACGTACACGAGGGAGGCAGAGGTGGGCGTTTTGGACCAGTTTGAGGCTATCATCTACAAGCAACATCCGGCCCTACACAAGCTCCAAGTACACGAGGGAGGCAGAGGTGGGCGTTTTGGACCAGTTTGAGGCTATCATTACCAAGCAACATCCGGCCCTACACAAGCTCCAAGTACACGGGGGAGGCAGAGGTGGGCGTTTTGGACCAGTTTGAGGCTATCATCTACAAGCAACATCCGGCCCTACACAAGCTCCAAGTACACGAGGGAGGCAGAGGTGGGCGTTTTGGACCAGTTTGAGGCTATCATCAACAAGCAACATCCGGCCCTACACAAGCTCCACCAAGTACACGACGGAGGCAGAGGTGGGCGTTTTGGACCCGTTTGAGGCTATCATCAACAAGCAACATCCGGCCCTGCACAAGCTCCAAGTACACGAGGGAGGCAGAGGTGGGCGTTTTGGACCAGTTTGAGGCTATCATCACCAAGCAACATCCGGCCCTACACAAGCTCCAAGTACACGGGGGAGGCAGAGGTGGGCGTTTTTGGACCAGTTTGAGGCTATCATCTACAAGCAACATCCGGCCCTACACAAGCTCCAAGTACACGAGGGAGGCAGAGGTGGGCGTTTTGGACCAGTTTGAGGCTATCATCAACAAGCAACATCCGGCCCTACACAAGCTCCACCAAGTACACGACGGAGGCAGAGGTGGGCGTTTTGGACCAGTTTGAGGCTATCATCAACAAGCAACATCCGGCCCTGCACAAGCTCCAAGTACACGAGGGAGGCAGAGGTGGGCGTTTTGGACCAGTTTGAGGCTATCATCAACAAGCAACATCCGGCCCTACACAAGCTCCAAGTACATGAGGGATGATCGTCGTGGAGGCAGAAGCAGCTTCTTATGGTTCTCACACTCCTATGTTATGACGATCAACCCAATCAGCAAAGTCCGGTCCGCATTCGTGCACCGTCGCGAACCCACCCGGTAGCATCGTCACAACACACCGTTCAACTAGATGCTCTGCTGTTTCGGGTTCTTGTCCACATCGGGTACATTTAGGACAGGTGGAAAGTCACCACTGATGAAGCGCCTTTGCTGCGAGGCAGCATCTCGAACCGAAGCCGTTTCGCAGCCACCTAGTGTCTCCTCTTACTGGTTTCGAAGCCTGGCAACTTCTCACCAAGCTTAGAGGAGTGTACGTCCCCGCCCCCACGAGGGATTGAATTCGTCCAAACCGACGTCTTGGAGGCAGCAGCAGCTTCTTATGGTTCACACTATTATGTTATGATGATCGACCCAATCAGCAAAGTCCGGTCCGCATTCGTGCACCGTCGCGAACCCGCCTGGTAGCATCGTCACAACACACCTTTCGACTAGATGCTCTGCCGTTTCGGGTTCTTGCCCACAGCGTGGACATATTGGACAGGAAGTTAGACCCCACTGATGTAACGCACTTGCCGTTAGGCAGCTCCTCGACCGAAGCCGATTCGCAGCTACCCAGTGTCTCCTCTTACTGGTATCAAAGCCTGGCAACTTCTCACCAAGCTTAGAGGAGTGTAGGTCCCCGCCCCCACGAGGGATTGAATTCGTCCAAACCGACTTCCATCTCGTATGTGCAGCTCTGTCCGTAGTCAGGGATTCTGCGTACAAGGGTTGCCGGGACTTATTTCGGCTCGAAACGGGGGCACCGTTCATTATGCGCATGAGAGGGGTATCCCTATTCCCTCTCTCTTTGATCTTACTCAGCCAGTTTCCCGTAATGGTCTCCCTCCGGACATCGGGGGGCTGGATCGCTGCCATTATCGGGCCCCATTCTCTAGGGGTTGTTGCTAGCGTTCCCGACACTATGTGCATCGACTTGCGAAGTTTTACATCCACCTTCTCAACGTTTCTGCTTCTACCCCACACTGGAGCGCAATGCTCCGCGGTGGAATAGCATAGTGCCAGGGCGGATGTTCTCAGGAGCGTCTTGGAGGCGTATTATGATTGGCAACGCGCATATAAGCACAGGCCACGGATAAGTAAGTAAGTAAGTGAAAAATAAAAGTTTTACGAGCGGTCGCACCATCGTTTCCTCGAAATTCGTTGTGATAGAGAAATATCTACAAATAAATTTAAAGTCATGCTAATTTCCTTTCACAAATTGGATTGAAAGAAAATGAAAAGACAATGCTCTATTGATGCCATATGTTTAGGTAAAATACTCACAATAACCGATGGCCGGATATAACGAACGAACACACAAAATATTGTGTAACCTTAAATGAGTCTGATTATTAATACTTTACTGAAAACTTACCATGAAAATGGCTGTCTATAGATAGTATGCGCTTGGCTAAGAAGCTCATAACATTGCCATCCGGAAGTATAACGGACCAACACACAAAACTGTGTGTATTCATGAACGTTTATAGTCGGGTTAATACAGTTCAGTGAGCATACTCATAAACGCGGATGGCAAAAAGCAATATTAAAGACCTGAGTGACGTCATCTTCGAACTATCTATACTAAAATCAATAACAAAGAGCTGAATGACGTCAATCTCGTTCCATTTATTCCACCAGGGCGTTCACCTTTCAGTTTCTGTCGATCGCCATGGACGTGTATTATTTATTTGTAGAATATTTCTGGAAGTACAATGGTATCCTGATAAAGCGCACACCGCTGGACTGCTAGAAGGATTGGTTGATTTTAAGCAGGATTGATTATTATCCATTATCAATGGAACACAGCACCGAGTCGTGAACAATTCCTGGCCGCTCTGAGCGCTTCCAACAGCAGCGCTTGTCGCCAGCATGCTGGCGTTGGCTGTCCGAACGAGAAGAAGAAGAAGAAGAAGAAGAAGAAGAAGAAGAAGAAGAAGAAGAAGAAGAAGAAGAAGAAGAAGAAGAAGAAGATGATGATGATGATGATGATGATGATGATGATGATGATGATGATGATGATGATGAGAAGAAGAAGAAGAAGAAGAAGAAGAAGAAGAAGAAGAAGAAGAAGAAGAAGAAGAAGAAGAAGAAGAAGAAGAAGAAGAAGAAGAAGAAGAAGAAGAAGAAGAAGAAGAAGAAGAAGAAGAAGAAGAAGAAGAAGAAGAAGAAGAAGAAGAAGAAGAAGAAGAAGAAGAAGAAGAAGAAGAAGAAGAAGATTAGATTAGATAAAGAACAGAAAATTTGGGACCAATAAGAGGTTTTGACTTTAAACAGATGCTTCCTTTAGGATTATTGACTTTGTGTGTATTCCATTGCATTAGGCTATAGGTTAAAGAAGGTCATGGTTGTCCTCGAAGTCTTAGGTTTAAAACTCTTTGACATGTGGAGGATGCTTTTATTTTACCTGATCGATATTTTAAGTAAAAGTTTTCTGGCTAAATTCATCTTAACTACGCCACTACCACATTATCTCATTCATCTTTGGTGTTTCATTCATCCTGTTTTGTTGATAAAGGGGAAACCCGAAACATTCATTTGATCTGTTTTTGTAATTAAATTGAAGCTTACATTCAATTTCACATTGTTATTTATGGCTAAATTGAAAAAAGCCAAAAAAAAAAAAAAAGAACAACCCAAAAAAAAACAAAAAACCCTGGTTATTGATGCAACGCGTTAGGTGCAATACTCACAATAACTACCAGCCGGATATAAACGTACTAACATACAAAACTGTGTGTTACCTTGAATGTTTATCAGTCTGATTAATATTAAGATTAATGTATTTAGTAATAACTATTCAACCAAATTGGATTCAATAGTTTGATGTCAGGGCGCCCAGCAACGGCGGCCATCGTGGTTCGAAACAAAGAAAATGGTACTTTTTATTCTTCATGTTGGCTCGAACTTTTCATATTCATATGTCTTGTGATCAGAATTTATAAAAGTCAAAACAAGATCATATTTATCATGTTTTTCTCCTCTGGATACACTTTTATGCTCGTCCGAGAAATATTTCATAAGGGCGTCCGCCTTTGTTCCGATAGTTTAGAGCCAGTTACTAAGTTACCATGCGTCATTACGAGGGAAGTGACGTTACGTCACGACTGTTGAAGCGTATTATGACGGTCTGAAAACTAACAAAGAACGAGTGACGTCTAGATATTTCGTTTCCTTCTCTTCTATAGCAGCATTGACGCGACAAATGTTTCGTATTCGTATTGGCGATAGATGCCGCAACGGAAGTCTATTCCAATCCTATTTCTATGAGTCTTTCATTGTCTATGTAGATAGAGTGTAGAGTTTCATGATAAAATGTGACCTTTCGCCTCAAAACGGTATTAAGTCGGGTTGGTTAAGATTTTGAAAAATTGAATTTATAGCCAGAAATATCAGACTTGTGTTGAGTTTGTAGGTTTTATTGAAGAGAATGGATACGATATTTTAGGGTGTTAATGCCAACAATTTGTATTTTTGACCAGTTTGACATTTATTAGGGCTTTTAAGCATCTGGTTCGTTCCGACATAGGTACCGTTTTGAGACGATGGGTCACAAATTTGAATTTCCTCTAAGTAAGCAGACACGAATACTCATTGACGTCAGTCAACCTGCATCTCACATTTCATGACAGATTCAACCTGTCTTATCGGGTGTTTGAAACTAAAAAAAAAAAATTAAAATATGAGCTTTTATATAGCGCAGTATCCACTAAATGTACTCAAAGCGCTTTACAAGGGGTGGTCCCTGGCCAACAGCAACATTTAACATTAACGACGGAACATGACGCCTGTTAGTTATGCGGGCAAGAAAAATTTTCTGGCTAAATTCATCTTAACTACGCCACTACCACATTATCTCATTCATCTGTGTGGTGTTTCATCCATCCTGTTTTGTTGATAAAGGGGAAACCCGAAACATTCATTTGATCTGTTTTCGTAATTAAATTGAAGCTTCCATTCAATGCAAGAAAATATTGATTCAACTGACTCGTAAGAGCTAAACTGAGTCGACTTTTACAAGCGCTGTCTCTTTCCTAACAGTCAGCTCTCATTACAAAAACTAGATAGCTTTGCTCCTCGACACGACCTTATCAATCAATCCATCCATGTGCATGAATGCTGCTGGTGGTGCAACACTTAACTCACTCAATCCTAGAAATTTTTGCTACTTTTCAAAATTGGAAAATAATGTCTTAAAAATGAGCATGTGCATAGATAGTTTTATTCAACTATACCATTAACATGCACAAACTAAAAACATTAGCTTTAATACTATAAAGCCTATTCTTTGTCTCAGAAAAATATAATTAATTAATAGGCATGGGATAACAGTAAAAGTAACCCGGGAAAACTACGGATATAATCGGTGTTAGGGTTGAGTGAGTTAACTACGGCTTGTCAACATAATAATATTGATATGGCAGCCTGACTCAGCGTCTCTGCTTCGTACCCGAAAGGTTAACAAACCTTGAGCTTTTATATAGCGCAATATCCACTAAACGTGCTCAAAGCGCTTTACAATGGGTCCCTGGCCAACAGCAACACATAACATGTAGGACGAGACATGACGCCTGTAAGGCGATATTACAAATTTTTCAGAGACAACGCTGTTAACGGCCAGGTACTCATTTTACACCTGAGTACGGTCAGAGAATGTGAGTAAAGAGCCTTTTCCAAGGACTCAACTATGCGCCGAGCGAGGCTCGAACCCAGGACCTTCTGATCCAAAAGCGAGTGTCATACCACAAGACCACATAGCCGCACAAAAATTATTGAAAAAAAAAAATTAAACTTTTATGGAGCGCAATAAATATCAGCTAAACGTGCCCAAAGCGCTTTACAAAAAGGCCCTGGCTAACACTAAAACGTAAGATGTAGACCAAGACATGATGACGCCTGTTAGGCGATATAATATTATTACAATTTTTCCGGACAGAGACAACGCTGGTACTCATTTTACACCTGGGTACGGTGAGAGAATGTGAGTAAAGAGCCTTTTCCAGAAGTCTTCAGCCTTCCGAAGGCTCCGGACGGCAATTAGTATTACAGCCACTGAATACTAATTGCCGTCCGGAGCCGAGCCGTCCAGCGTAATTTGAGGACCTTTCGGAAGGCGGAAGACATCTGGAAAAGTTCGTACAGGTCTGAGGGCCTCCGGATGGCTTGAAAATGCTTTAGATGACCTCCGTACGGCTCTCCTGGGCCGCCAGACGGCAATTTATCAGGACCGTATCTAAGTCATTATATATAACTTATTGAAAATGTTAGTTGATGCCAGATTACATACTTTTAAGGATTTTGAAGTGCCATTTAATTCTCGTGGGTGTGAATTATTTATTTTTAAAGTTAATTGGATTCAGTAGTCTGATGTCACGCCGCCCGGCAACGGCGGCCATCTTGGTTCTAAACAAAGAAAATCATTGCTTTTTATTCTTCATGCTGGCTAGAACTTTTCATTCCCTTTTCGTATGCCTTGTGATCAGAATGTGTAAAAGTCAAAACATGATCAAATTTATGTTGTTTTTTTTCCCTCTGGAAACGCTTTTATGCTCGCCGGAGAAATATTTCATACGGGCGTCCACCATTGTTCCGATAGTTTAGAGCCAGTGTTACTAAGTTACCATGCGTCATTAGGAAGGAAGTGACGTTACGACCGTTGAAGAGTATTATAGCGAGGAGATTTTTTTTTTTCTATCCCTTCTATCGTGCCGATATGTGGTCTAGTGGGATGACACTCGCTTTCGGATCGGAAGGTCCTGGGTTCGAGCCTCGCGCTCTGCGCATAGTTGAGTCCTTGGAAAAGGCTCCTTACTCACATTCTCTCACCGTACTCAGGTGTAAAATGAGTACCTGGCCGTTAACAGCGTTGTCTTTGTCCGAAAAAAAATTATAATATCGCCTAACAGGCGTGATTATGTGTTGCTGTTGACCAGAGACCCCTTGTAAAGCGATTTGAGCACGTTTAGTGGATATTGCTCTATATAAAAGCTCAATTTAAGTTTAATTTTTTTTTAAAGTGCGAATTTTTAAGTTTTAAAATTGGCAGGCCATGTCTGCTTTCAAATCCCGTTTAACATAATATTACGTCACATCCAGATATATAAAATAAATGAGTTGACATTCTCAGGCAATCCATAGATGGAACGAAGTTGACGTCACTCGGCTTTTATTTTTTTGTTATTATTTTTAGACGTGATAATTTCTCATTAAATTACATATCGATAAGACTATAAATAAAACGTAAAGGTTACACACATTTTTTTGGTGGTGTGTTGGTGTGTTTAATATGGCTGGCTGGCTGGCGGATGTTGTGGGTATTTTATCTAAACGCATAGAATTATTGGAATCATCGGGGGCAAATTTGGAATTTTCAAAACAATCAGGGTAGTGTTCTATTTGGTATACAGGTCGTATTTTCCTCTTTAAGTCACTAAATGTGTGGCTATGTGGTCTTGTGGTATGACACTCGCTTTCGGATCGGAAGGTCTTGGGTTCGAGCCTCGCTAGCTCGGCGCATAGTTGATTGAGTCCTTGGAAGAGGCTCTTTACTCACATTCTCTCACCGTACTCAGGTGTAAAATGAGTACCTGGCTGGCCGTTAACAGCGTTGTCTCTGTCGGAAAAAAAATTATGTAATGTCGCTTAACAGGCGTCATACATGTCTCGTTCTATATGTTACGTGTTGGTGTTGGATGGGTTTGTATGTTTGTTTCGGGTTTTCTTTTTTTTTTCTTCTTCGCTTTTGAGCTAAGTTTAGATTTTAATAAACGCTAACTAGACTGAATGATAAGATGAGATTAATTGGTATCAAGTTCGAATACCATTGGTTTTCTTCAATAATAATTAATTGTTGTTTGTCATATGTGACTCCTCGTCTCAAAACGGTATTATGT
>NC_088366.1:58832727-58837727 GCF_034508935.2 Berghia stephanieae | reverse complement strand
GATCTGATAGCCCAATTCCTTATGGGCCCATTGTTGTGATGGGAATATTTAAGAAATGACGCGAAATATTGTCCATTTTGACTTTTAAACTAGGCCCAAAAGTGGGCTCGGATGTCAGAATTGTATATATATATATATATATATATATATATATATTATATATATATATATATATATATATACATATACATACATATATATACACGTCGGTAAGTATAATATATATATATATATATATATATATATATATATATATATATATATATATATATATATATATATATATATATATATATATATCAATCAAATTTCATAATATTTGCTTTTTACGAGACACGTTTTTAGGATTTAAAAAATAATTTCGCAACGGGCATCCCTTATTAAACTTGAGCTTCTATATAGCGCACTATCCACTGAACGTGCTTTACAAAGCGCTTTACAGGGTCACTGACCAACAGCAACACGTAACTTGTAGAACGAGACATGGCGCCTGTTTGGCGATATAAAGTAAAGAGTAAAGTGAGAGAATGTGAGTAAAGAGCCTTTTCCAAGGACTCAACTATACGCCGAGAGAGGCTCGTGCACCCAGGACCTTCCGATCCGAAAGATAGTGTCATACCACAAGACCACTTAACTGAATTAAAATAGTTGTATTCAAACAGAGGAGTGAGTTTTTTTTTTTTTTGTTTTTTTTTTTTAACGTCCACAAACATTGAGTTCATAGTCCCGATCATTTTGATTTTAAACTTTTTTCTTCCTCGCCTATCTTGATCATTCCAACGTTAATACCCAGATTTTCCCTAATTTTCTTAAAATTAAAAAAAAAATAATTGAGCTTTATATAGGGCAATATCCACTACATGTGCTCAAAGCGCTTTACAATGAGTCCCTGGTCTACAGCAACATTTAACATGCCGCCTGTTAGGCGATATTACAATTTTTTTTCGGACAGAGACAACGCTGTTAACGGCCAGGTACTCATTTTACACCTGAGAACGGTGAGAGAATGTGAGTAAAGAGCCTTTTCCAAGGACTCAACTATGCGCCGAGCGCGAGGCTCGAACCCAGGACCTTCCGACCCGAAAGCGAGTGTCATACCACTAGACCATATAGCTGCTTTATTTATTTATTTTTTTTTTGTGAGAATATTTTCTCTCCTATACTTTTCTCTTTATTTTACCTCTTTTACTCATCCAATTAATTTATTTTATTATTTTATATATTTTATTTTTTGCATTTTTGAAATATCATAGAAAATAAATTAGATAATACCCCCCCCAAAAAAAAAGCAACAAAAAAACAAAAAAAAACAAAACAAAAACAACAAAAAAAAAGCAAACAAACAAAAACAACAACAACAAAAATAACTAAAACAAACAAAACCCACCAAAAAATAACCAAAAAAATTGAGGCCCAATTAGTCTGAAGTAAAATATTTTGGCTCTCAAATGGGAATATTCCTTCGTCTCTTATTTGTAATTTGGAGATAACTCTATGATAAACATTGAATATATAATAAAGATGTAACTGAAAGGAAGTAGTAGTAGTAGTAGTAGTAGAAGTAGTAGTAGTAGTAGTAGTAGTAGTAGTAGTAGTAGTAGTGGTAGTAGTAGTAGTAGTCGTAGTAGTAGTAGTAGTAGTAGTAGTAGTAGTAGTAGTAGTAGTAGTAGTATTAGTAGTAGTAGTAGTGGTAGTAGTAGTAGTAGTAGTAGTAGTAGTAGTAGTAGTAGTAGTAGTAGTCGTAGTAGTAGTAGTAATAGTAGTAGTAGTAGTAGTAGTAGTAGTAGTAGTAGTAGTAGTAGTAGAAGTTATTGTTGTTGTTGTAGCAGCTGCAGTAGCGTTATCAGTCGCTGCTGCTGTTACTATTGTTGATGATTTTGTTGTTGTTGTTGTTGTTGTTGTTGGTTGTGTGATGATAATAATAATTAAATGACGACGGAGGAGGTAACGATAGCGATGCGAATAATAACGATCGGATAATAACAACCGTGATACTGACGATCATAATGATGATGATGATTATAATGATGATAATAATAACATTGATGATGGTGATGGGGATGATGATGGTCGCATAGTGGTGGTGGCAAAAATCTATCGAAATTAACAATTGAAGATATATTATTGCTGGCTAGGTGACATCGTTAGCCGCCTCCCAAGAATGCCTAATGAAGATTTTGGATCGATATAGGGAGCACGACAATTTAAGAATAGATTAAAATCGTGTGGATTTCGAAATAACGAAAAGCAAAGGCAGTAAGTAACTTGTTGGGTGGCGAAGCCTGTCATAATATACTGACAATAATTGTGTGTGTGTGTGTGTGTGTGTGTATGTGTTTGTAATAATAATAATAATAATAATAATAAATAATAATAATAATAATAATAATAATAATAAATAATAATAATAATATAATAATAATAATATTCTTTATTGTCCCCCAAAAAAGTGGCAATTTGTCATTTGGTTACACATTTACAACAATACAATATTGACATAGACACACTCACACAAGATGTACACTAGTAACATAGTAGTTATCGTTAAAATAAATAAATAAATAAATAAATAAATAAATTTAATATATATATATATTTATTGGGTGTTGGTGGGTACTTTTAGGGACGAGAGTGCTCGATAATTTAGGTTAGAGCATATTATAAAAATAAATAAATTCACTCACGTATTTTAAGCCGAAACAATCGTTTCCATGTCCTTCATTTCATCAGTCTGGGAAACGATTGTTTCGGCTTAAAATACGTGAGTGAATTTATTTATTTCTATATTATGCTCTAACCTAAATTGTCAGTCCGGGACTGATGAAACGGAGGACATAGAAACGTTTGTATCGGCTTAACATACGTTTGTGAATATATATATATATATATTAAACTCCTCCCTTTGGAATTTTTCCAATCCCCAGTCGAGACAGGGTGGATTGGGGGGGGGGGGATGTTTAAAAATAAATAAATAAATAAAATAATAATAATAATAATAATAATAATAATAATAATAATAATAATAATGATAATAATAATAATAGTAATAATAATAATAATAATAATAATTTTAATGATAATAATAATAATAATAATAATTATAATAATAATATAATAATAATAATAATATAATAATAATAATAATAATAAGTAATATATAATAATAATAATAATTTTAATGATAATAATAATAATAATAATAATAATATAATAATAATAATAATAATAATAATATAATAATAATAATAATAATAATAATAATAATAATATAATAATAATAATAGTAATAATAATAATAATAATGGAGCATTTATAAAGCGAACACTTCCACTCAAAGGTGCTCTGGTCACTATGAAAAAAATAAAGAAAAGAATAATTGAATTAATAAATATATAAATGAATAAATAAAAAAATTAAAAAAATAGGATTTCAGTGACAATCAATAGTTAAACAATTCACAAATTGCACGCTCTTGCTTTGTCTGGGACTCTTTCATAGACGCTTTTCATGTCTTTTTCGTACATCATCAAGTTCAATGAAGATCTGCAAATACACTATTATATAAACAAAGAATCAATTAGATAGATCAGAAAAGGGGAGTAATTTTGGAGAATAAATCGTGTCTTAGAGTTGATCTATAATATATCGTGTATTTATAATTATAAATTTGGTGAGGATGATGATGATGATGATGATGAGGAGATGATGATGTATGATGATGATGATGATGATGATGATGCTATGATGAGTGATGATGATGATGATGATGATGATGATGATGATGATGATGATGATGATGATGATGATGATGATGATGATGATGATGATGCTCCCCAGTTTGTCAGTTTGCTTGATATCTTCAAAAAGAAAATAACTGGAGCTATCTACTCGTCCTCTTATGTTCAATTTTTGTGTTTTGTGATGCAAAGGGAAGGTTCACAAGGGAAACGCGTAACCTTGTGAAGAATATAGATAGGCGTTAAATCCTCCCAACTTTCGGGTAATCTCCACGGTCCGGTGGTGTGATGGTAGCACCCCGTCTGACCGGTGATCAGGAGGTCTTAGGGTCGGTCCCCGGTCGAGACAGGCGATTGTTTTTTTGTTTTGTTTTTTTTTTCTTGTATTTTTCTCTCTGCTTTGTATCTATGACACTCCCCAAATTTGCATCTTTGGTCTTTAAAAAAAAAAACAAAACAAAAAAAAAAAAAAAAAAAAAAACTAACAAAAAACTCCTCCGTTAGGAATATCGTACAAATTCTCAACACCGCTACACGGCCTTGGGTGTGTGTGTGGGTGGGGGGAGGGTGTTTGTGTGTGTGTGGTGTTGGGGGGGGGGAGGGGGTGGAAGTATCGCTCATTGGAAGCAACAATTCGAAATTTCAATAATAAAATGTATAGTAAAATAAAGGGAGTAAAAATGACTCAGGAAAAGACAAATCTAATCCGAGCACGTGACGTAACTAACTCCGTAGTACACGTTCCTCACCACCAATCACTGACGCCCAGCGATGGTCACGTGCTGAACGCAGGCAGCTTGGATGGTGCGAGATACTGCGAGATCAAAATTTGACAAGAGAAAGTGACAAATTAGTAAATGTCACTCGACAAAGCTATTTCTTGTTACCTGGCCGGTTGTGAAGTGTAATATTTGCACTCTTTGAGTTCCAGATTAATTGAACAAGAGATGAAGTGAATAGAAAAGTGCCAGAAGACAATAGAGAATAAAAATATTTCGCGGCGGTGATGGGGTTTGAACCTGCGACCTTATTGGTACGACAACTCCGCCTGGCCGGTGAGAGTGTGACTCTACCGTAAAGAGCAACACACACATACACACACACACACCGCATATTTATAATATATATATATATATTATATATATAATTATATTATAGATAGATAATATATATATAATATATATAATATATAATTTATATATATAGATAATTATATATATAATATATATATATATATTTATATATATATAAAATTAGATAATA
>NC_088366.1:58829669-58832632 GCF_034508935.2 Berghia stephanieae | reverse complement strand
ATGTTGTGAACTCCTTAGCCAAGCGCATACTATCTATCAACGCTCAAGTTTACACACAGTTTTGTGTGTCGGTACGTTATATACCCCTGACAAATGGCATGAGTATTGTACCTAAATGCTTAGCATAAATGTGACCCTTCGCCTCAAAACGGTATTAAGTCGGGTTGGTTAAGATGTTGAAAAATTGAATTTATAGCCAGAAATATCAGCCTTGCGTTGAGTTTGCATGTTTTATTGAAGAGAATGGATACCATATTTTAGGGTGTTAATGTCAACAATTTGTATTTTTGACCAGTTTAACATTTATTTCGGCTTTTAGGCATCTGGTTCGTTCCGACACAATACCGTTTTGAGACGATGGGTCACAAATAAGAAAGACTTTTCCTTGAGCGTCCATGGACCCGAAACGTCCAATGTCTGTATTGTCCCCCATCCGAAGCCTCTCCATTATCACTCTTTCGTAAGTATTTTCACGACCCCAGGCTTCAGGCTGCCCCCATCACTCTTTACTTTATATTCAACGACTTTTGTGATATCCGGTATCTCCACAAAGACATTTAGTGCCATTTGGTTAACGATGGCTGCGGTTAGATTGACTTTAGTGAGAGCTTAACAACCTAATCACCCGACTGGCAAGGCACAGATATTATCAGATTATAATATTTATATGCGATGGGAGTGACTTTGGGGTTTTGTGCGGCTATGTGGTCTTGTGGTATGACACTCGCTTCGGATCGGAGGGTCCTGGGTTCGAGCCTCGCTCGGTGCATAGTTGAGTCCTTGTAGAAGGCTATTTCCTCACATTCTCTCACCGTCCTCGTGTGTAAACTAAGTACCTGGCCGTTAACAGCGTTGTCTCTGTCCGAAAAAAAAAATTGTAATATCGCCTAACTAACAGGCGTCATGTTCCGTCGTTAATGTTAAATGTTGCTGTTGGCCAGGGACCACCCCTTGTAAAGCGCTTTGAGCACATTTAGTGGTTACTGCGCTATATAAAAGCTCATATTTTAATTTTTTTTTTTTAGTTTCAAACACCCGATAAGAATCTGTCATGAAATGTGAGATGCAGGTTGACTGACGTCAATGAGTATTCGTGTCTGCTTACTTAGAGGAAATTCAAATTTGTGACCCATCGTCTCAAAACGGTACCTATGTCGGAACGAACCAGATGCTTAAAAGCCCTAATAAATGTCAAACTGGTCAAAAATACAAATTGTTGGCATTAACACCCTAACATATGGTATCCATTCTCTTCAATAAAACCTACAAACTCAACACAAGTCTGATATTTCTGGCTATAAATTCAATTTTTCAAAATCTTAACCAACCCGACTTAATACCGTTTTGAGGCGAAAGGTCACATTTTATCATGAAACTCTACACTCTATCTACATAGACAATGAAACTCTCATAGGAATAGGATTGGAATAGACTTGCGTTGCGGCATCTATCGCCAATACGAATACGAAACATTTGTCGCGTCTATGCTGCTATAGAAGAGAAGGAAACGAAATATCTAGACGTCCTCGTTCTTTGTTAGTTTTCAGACCGTCATAATACGCTTCAACAGTCGTGACGTGACGTCACTTCCCTCGTAATGACGCATGGTAACTTAGTAACTGGCTCTAAACTATCGGAACAAAGGCGGACGCCCTTATGAAATATTTCTCGGACGAGCATAAAAGTGTATCCAGAGGAGAAAAACATGATAAATATTGACTTTTATAAATTCTGATCACAAGACATATGAATATGAAAAGTTCGAGCCAACATGAAGAATAAAAAGTACCATTTTCTTTGTTTCGAACCACGATGGCCGCCGTTGCTGGGCGCCCTGACATCAAACTATTGAATCCAATTTGGTTGAATAGTTATTACTAATTACATTAATCTTAATATTAATCAGACCGATAAACATTCAAGGTAACACACAGTTTTGTATGTTAGTACGTTTATATCCGGCTGGTAGTTATTGTGAGTATTGCACCTAACGCGTTGCATCAATAACCAGGGTTTGTTTTTTTGGGTTGTTCTTTTTTTTTTTTTTTGGCTTTTTTCAATTTAGCCATAAATAACAATGTGAAATTGAATGTAAGCTTCAATTTAATTACAAAAACAGATCAAATGAATGTTTCGGGTTTCCCCTTTATCAACAAAACAGGATGAATGAAACACCAAAGATGAATGAGATAATGTGGTAGTGGCGTAGTTAAGATGAATTTAGCCAGAAAACTTTTACTTAAAATATCGATCAGGTAAAATAAAAGAATCCTCCACATGTCAAAGAGTTTTAAACCTAAGACTTCGAGGACAACCATGACCTTCTTTAACCTATAGCCTAATGCAATGGAATACACACAAAGTCAATAATCCTAAAGGAAGCATCTGTTTAAAGTCAAAACCTCTTATTGGTCCCAAATTTTCTGTTCTTTATCTAATCTAATCTTCTTCTTTCTTCTTCTTCTTCTTCTTCTTCTTCTTCTCTTCTTTCTTCTTTCTTCTTCTTCTTTTTCTCTTCTTCTTCTTCTTCTTTCTTCTTCTTCTTTTCTTCTTCTTCTTTCTTTCTTCTTCTTCTTCTTCTTCTTCTCTTCTTCTTCTTCTTCTTTTCTTCTCTTCTTCTTTCTTCTTCTTTCTTCTTCTTCTTCTTCTTTCTTCTTCTTCTTTCTTCTTCTTCTTCTTCTTCTTCTTCTTCTTCTTCTTCTTCTTCTTTTCTTCTTCTTCTTCTCTTCTTCTTCTTCTTCTTCTTCTTCTCTTCTTTTCTTCTTCTTCTTCTTCTTCTTCTTCTTCTTCTTCTTCTTCTTCTTCTTCTTCTCTTCTTCTTCTCTTCTTCTTCTTCTTCCTTCTTCTCTTCTTCTCTTCTTCTTCTTCTTCTTCTTCTTCTTTCTTCTTCTTCTTCTTCTTCTTCTTCTTCTTCTTCTTCTTCTTCTTCTTCTTCTTCTTCTTCTTCTTCTTCTTTTCTTCTT
>NC_088366.1:58824669-58827169 GCF_034508935.2 Berghia stephanieae | reverse complement strand
ATGATAGCCTCAAACTGGTCCAAAACGCCACCTCTGCCTCCGTCGTGTACTTGGTGGAGCTTGTGTAGGGCCGGATGTTGCTTGTAGATGATAGCCTCAAACTGGTCCAAAACGCCCACCTCTGCCTCCGTCGTGTACTTGGTGGAGCTTGTGTAGGGCCGGATGTTACTTGTTGATGATAGCCTCAAACTGGTCCAAAACGCCCACCTCTGCCTCCCTCGTGTACTTGGTGGAGCTTGTGTAGGGCCGGATGTTGCTTGTTGATGATAGCCTCAAACTGGTCCAAAACGCCCACCTCTGCCTCCGTCGTGTACTTGGTGGAGCTTGTGTAGGGCCGGATGTTGCTTGTTGATGATAGCCTCAAACTGGTCCAAAACGCCCACCTCTGCGTCCCTCGTGTACTTGGAGCTTGTGTAGGGCCGGATGTTGCTTGTTGATGATAGCCTCAAACTGGTCCAAAACGCCCACCTCTGACGACCTCGTACAGTTTTAATCATCAGTAACCCCCCTCCCACACACACACACAATGCCCAGTCTGTGCTCAGACAACAATAAATTGATAACGATTTATCACATCCCGATGCAAGGTATAATTTCATTAATCTAGAAGGAACGAAGTAGACGTCACTCGGCTCTTTGTTATTTGATAAATTCTTAGTTATTAATAAATTGTTAGTGATAAATTCTCAGTAAGTTATATCATTCAGACTATAAACCTTAAAGGTTATACACGGTTTTAGTAATAGTAATAAATAGTAATAAATCTTTATTGTCCACAAAATGGAAAATCTAGATATAGTGGTTTACATTGCTCGAACAATTACAATAAACATTAATAGAAATATGTGGATCTTATAATAATAATAATAATAATAATAATAATAATAATAATAATAATAATAATAATAATAATAATAATAATAATAATATAATCTCATAAATTTACTTCACAATGCACACAAACATCTTTACAATTTAATACAAGTTTCGGTATGTTAAATTTGGCTAACGGGTTTTGCGAGCAATTTACCTAAATGCCTGGTATCATTACAACAATAAGAACACGACGACACAACGGGATACAATCCTAATTCTATCATGAATACTGTTTGTCTGTTTTTGTTTTTAAGGGTTTTACGGCGCTTGCAACACATTTAGGTCATATCAGCGCCAGAAAAAGGAAGAAAATGGGATAGTAAACAGTTCTAGAATAACAATTAAACCACCCAAGATGAGGTAAGACAAAGGGGGAATTGGTTCAAATAGGAAACATGTAGATTCCAAGAGCACACTATCAAAGTGCTTAGTTTGAGATTTCCTAAAAGTCTCATCCAGACACAAGCACAGGTCCCTACTAAGAGGAATACACTCAAATGTTTACAAATCATATAATATGTAAACAAAACATAATACAGTGCATAACTGAGATATGATTTACAAGGAAAACAATATAATTTCCCAAAACTAACTATACATTTGACCGTTTCCCTCACAGTCAGGATATCCGACCAGGATCAGGAGAAAACCAAGTAATCTCATCCAAGACAAAGACAGAAAGCATGTTGGAAAACAGATTATAGATAGAATAAGATTATACATCCTAATGAAATTGAGAACATTTCAAGTAGGGAAGAAAACTAAGTTAAGAGTTTATGACTCATTGATTAAAAGTGTGATTGTGTTTGGCTGCACCATATGGTTTGGCGGATGCCGACTTAAAGATAAATCAAAAATTTCAAAATTTATCAAAGAGGCATCAAAAATAATAAACCATCCTCTTGATGGAGTAAAAATAATTCAAGGAAAAGCAATAGAAAGAAAAGCATTCTCAATTACCATTTTATACCATGAATTTAATCTTGTACCATCTGGGAGGTTTTGTCAGATTAAACGAAGAACTAACAAGTATAAATCAACGTTCGTTCCATCAGCAATAAAAAAGTTGAATATTTCATATGGTACAGCAAAACCAAGGATTGATGCGTTGACTG
Organism: Berghia stephanieae; assembly: GCF_034508935.2. NCBI lineage: Eukaryota > Metazoa > Mollusca > Gastropoda > Nudibranchia > Aeolidiidae > Berghia > Berghia stephanieae. The sequence goes on along the minus strand of NC_088366.1, from coordinate 58,825,178 downwards.
ATTGACCGATTAATTTATGTAATGTTAGATTAATTGACCAATTGATAATGATGATAATATTTGCTGTCGAATTGCCACAATTGTAACAAATTGAAAACGAAATGAATATGTTTATGCTGTGTATATCGCACGCGTGAAAGAAAGAGAGGGAGATAGAGAGAGAGAGAGAGAGAGAGAGAGAAAAAAGAGAGAGAGAGAGAGAGAGAGGGAGAGATTGTGTGTGTGTGTGTGTGTGAGAGAGAGAGAGAGAGAGAAAATAAGTAGGAGTGAAATATCTGTTCAATGTTATAGTGATCATATAACGTTATAACAAGTGTAACTAAATGACAAATTGCCATATTTATGGACAATAAAGATCTATTATTATTATTATTATTATTATTATTATTATTATTATTATTATTATTATTATTATTATTATTATTATTATTATTATTATTATTATTTTTATTATTATTATTAAAGTTGACGCCACTCGGGTCTTTGTTATTGTTTTTTGCCATCCGCGT
>NC_088366.1:58809669-58817169 GCF_034508935.2 Berghia stephanieae | reverse complement strand
GAGGGTTGTTTTTGGGTAGGGGTTGGGCGGTAGAGAATAATAATAGTAACCGGAAAGTTTTTTACGAAATAAGCCAAAAATAATAAATTGTCGCCACCTCGTTACACATTGATATAGCACATTGGTAGCTTCACGGGACTGCTTTTATTATAGTTTTGCATTTTCAGGGGTAAATAATACATGAATGATTTGTTAGATGGATAGAGAAAGAAATGAAGAAATATTTAAATGTCAGCGTATATAATATATATATATATATATATATATATATATATATATATATATATATAATATATATATATATATATATATATGCAGGTCTGACATCCCAACCCATTTATGGGCCTAGTTTAACATTTTGTTGTAATGGACATTTTGCGTCATCTTTTGTTTTTGTTTGGAGATTTCCATTACAACAACGGGCAAATTCTCATAAAGAATCGGGTTATCAGACATGCAAATAAGTGCACGTCGGTAAGTACCCATGACATCGACTGCATGCAATTGTTTTTAAACTCGTCCATCTCTCTAAATTGTAATATCGCCATGTCCCGTCCTACATATTAAATGTTGCTGTTGACCAGGGACCCCTTGTAAAGCGCTTGAGCACATTTCAGTGGATATTGCGCTATATAAAACTCAATTTTTAATTTTAAAAAATTTAAGTCACTCGGACATGTTACTGTTACCGTCTTTAGGCGATAGGATGGATACACTTAGTGGATATTGCCCTATATAAAGCTCAATTTTTTTTTTATTTTTTTTCACGTCGACTCTTCATGTAAGGCGACCTACACTAACTATCGTTATTCAACTTCGAGAACAAAATATCTACTTATTCACATCCGATTATAAATAAATGCAAATGTTACTATATAGCATATTAGTAAGTTCAAAGACATTTATATGTAAATTTTTGTTTAATGAACATTAGGGTCAGCGTGGCTCAGCGGTACGGTCTTTGCTTGGTACCCGAAAGGTGCTGAGTTCGATCACCCGCTGCTGCGCTGTATGGCCTTGAGCAAGTCACCTCGCCCTAGCTCAATTTGTGGCGCTGCACTGCGGCTGATGCCTCGATTATTCCAGTCTTCCCTTAGAATAGACCCTAGAGACAAATTTCCCCTGTGGCATGAATAAAGGGAATTTTATTTTTATTTATTTATAGTAAAGGACCTCTATTTATTTATTTTTTTAAATAAAAAATAATAAATTTATAGGTTAGCGGCTTTGGGTGAGGACAACTCTCGATTCATTTGAGGTCTCATCAATCATCAAAGGCATGCTGAACTGACACCATTTGAATCAATCAATTGGTTTTATAATGGATGGACCAGGTGTTGTATTGAATATATTATTAAAAATCAAGATCATCAGATATTATAACATTATGACATAAAGTTTTTTTTCACTCTTTATTAAACAATTCAATTTTTTATTTTTAATATTGTCCAAAATATTCTGCGCTACTCAGAGTACCTACATCATCATCATCATCATTGCCTTTTTCACCCTGGGTCAGGGTATAGGCCACAGACAAACAGTTTCCATCCTTCTCTATCCTGAGCCAACTTTTTTATCTCATTCCAGGTCTTACCACTTCTCTGTATATCAGCTTCTTTAATTCTTCTCCATGTTCCTCGTGGCCTTCCCCTTGATCTTCTGCCCTGAGGGTTCCAGTCCAATACTTTCTTTGTTATACTGGCATCGCGGAAAATTGCCATTTGAAATCCCAAATTTTGCCAAATTTTGCCACAAAAAAATGACAATTTTGCCACAAAAAATAGAAAAATTTGCCACATTTTGCCGTAAAAATTGCCAAATTTTGCAAATTTTGTTAACTAATCGGATAACTTTTTTTCGTTCCCGGGGACCCCAAATACTACAATGATCTGAAGATGCACACAAAAGTCACTCAGGTGCAGATCAGAATGAAAAATGATTTAAAACATCAATCTTAATCTTATATCAAAACAAAAGTACGAAAAACCTGCAAAGAGAGGTATCAAAATTTAAATAAACAAGATATTCATAGGAAATAAAACTGTTATAATAAAGGAACACCAAAGCCTTTAAGTTTGCTTCGTTGAGCCGCCTTCTCCTGTCTGAAAATACAAGATTATAAATGGAGAAGGACCTCTCAGCATCAGCAGAATTAAGGCAGGTGTATATGTATCTCTTTGCCAGCGTAGCAAGATGGGGAACATCTGAGCTAACACTGTTCCAAAAAACAGTCAGATCAAGTGGAATGCCTCCAGATGCCGACACTGCTCTTGGACCAAGAGACTCTTTATATCGAAGTACTTCTACACGAGGTACTTCATGAATACCAGGAATGGTCAAAGAATCAATATCAGAGTCAGCAATGAACACTAAATTGCAAGGATTGAAGAAAGGTATCTCCTTCAATAATTCCATCCCTGGTTGGCCTTCCGTCGATGAATATTTCTCAAGCTTTTCATTGGCCAAAGAGAAAGCTTGACAAAAACTATCCTGGAGCTGAAGCTTGAGATGTTGGTCCAGGTCATGCGGACAGTGTCTTTCTACATCTTGTAGGGTCACATGGCAAGATGAAAACTGGTCCTTAATTTCCATGAGCTTTGACCACGCCTGGTGAAAATAGAAATAAGAATAAGGCAAGGATTAAAAAACATAAGAAAGTATTTTTGTTTTGTAATTCTTTTCTTGCTCTAGTCAAAGACATTCAACTATAATGTTGTGTCCAAAGGCAGAGTTTCAACAAAGATGGAATCGTTTCATTAATAATGATACCTGCTCTTAATCTTATAAAATAAGATTTAAAGGTAGGAGGAGAAAATGAATATTTACTGTCATGGCGATTGGACGTTGGCTTTGGAATACATCAGTAGCTACAACGATGGACTGAGACTGCTGGATTATAAAGCTCATCTCTGCTTGAATTAACTGGCGCTCCGACACCGAGCAGAGGATATCATTCAAGTAGACTAACGACTCTGGAGCCGTGCGCCCACAGTGCTCCATTTCCTTCGCAATGAATGTGGCAAAGTGCTGCAAATTTTTCTCATGGTATGAGACCGCTTCAAACCAACAATTCCATCTGGATTTTGAAAAGGAAGTAAAAGAAATGATGTATTTTTAATTCATTTGTTAAATTGAATTTTTATTTGAAAAGAAGATAACATTATACCTACTTAATCTATCAGTTTTTGGCCTTATAGTATAGTCTGTTGAATTTACCATCATCATATGACTTGACCTAGTGAGGACTAATGTTAGGCATTGACTTTAATGGTTGACTATGACCCTCTTACTTTACCCCGAAATAATTGTGCAAGATAGCTTCCAATATTTATTTTTAAAAATTCTAGTGCATTTTCTTATATCAATGGTTAAAGCAAACTAACTTTGAAATAAAAAAATGATGACAATCTAAAAAGATAACATAATGGAATAATCAATTCTATTAAGCCATAGCAAGCACTTTCCCAGTCAGATACTTAATTAAAGCTCATCTTTTCAACAAAAAAAAGGGAGCAGATTACTATAACTGTAACATGATACTACTAAATATGTTTACTAACATATCAAATTAGGTAATAAGAATGACTGACCCTCCTATTTGTCAATATCCAATATTAACAATGTGTCACCTTTAGGTGAAAAAAGTTTTTTTAAAGACCCAGATGAATCATGACCAAGAAAGGAAAATTCTCAAAATCTCACCGTGTAGCGATTGGGTTTGGAGGCATCTTTGGAGATTTGACGAGTGGTGTCAGGAATCGCAGATATCTTGCCTTTCTGGCATTGGCGTTCCAAAATATCGCATTTGCAGCTTTGACGAATTTGTTGGTGCGATTGAAGGGCTTTCTGAAGGCATCACCCACTAGGCTCATGATATGAGCCATGCATGTGATATGCGTAGCATTTGGCATGAGCCCTTTCAATACATCATTGAAAGCCTTCCTCATGTATGCTGCATTGTCTGTGTTTACGGTGACGACGTCAGTAAACTTGATGCCAGTGGAGACTAAGCATTCAATTATGGCCGTCGCAACGGTTGTGTGGTTTGTGACAGACAAAAATCTTGTGTCCAAGAGGTAACTTTGGACTTTGTCCACATCAGCGCTCAAGGGTTCCAGTGGTGCAGCTAAGACATTGAGGACAAACCTGAAAAGATAGGCGATACAAATAAGAGAAAACACAAAATAACATATAGGGAAGGATGCAAAAGTGATATCATAATTGCTCTCAGCATTTAATTATAGAATTCAAACTAAGGATTCGAACTGATCACTGTGTATGTTGTGTTGTGTAGTACGCCCATATATATATATATATATATATATATATATATATATATATTTTATATATATATATATGATTGTGCGTGAGTGTGTGTGTGTGTGTGTGTGTGTGTGTATTCACCTGCCTCCTACTCCTATATATAAATTACTCTTTCGCTTTAGTTTCTACAAACATTGTCAGTCAAAAACAAAAAACAAAACCCACCTTCCAACATCATCAGACATTTCATCACAGATGATGGCCACAGGCTTGTTTATAACTTTCTTATACACCACTTCTTTTTTGTTGGTGAACTCCCTCTTTAAGTAGCATTCCTGCAGCTGATGAGCTTGTGGAATGGCACCACCGTTTTCAACTCTTGTCTGCAAGAAGTTTCTGACTGCTGGGTGGTCAACCTTCGATAAGGGAATGTTTGCTGCAGCAAACATTGAAACAACTTCATTGCAGATATCATTTCTTGCTGAAAGAAAGAAATTTAAAAAATAGTTTGTTAATATGAATAGCTTAAAAAAAATAAGCTTTATATGGCGCAATATCCACTAAACGTGCTCAAAGCACTTTACAAGGGGTCCGTGGCCAACAGCAACATTTAACAGGTAGGATGGGACATGAAGCCTGTTAGGGGATATTACAATTTTTTTCGGACAGAGACAACGCTGTTAACGGCCAGGTACTCATTTTACACCTCCATTTCATGAGAGAATGTGAGTAAAGAGCCTTCTCCAAGGACTCAACTATGCACTGAGCGAGGCTCGAACCCAGGTCCTTCCGATCCTAAAGCGAGTGTCTTTTCACTATACCACAAAGTAATAATAAAAAGAACAACAATGATAATAATAATAATAATAATAATAATCATCATCATCATCATCATCATCATAATAATAATAATAGTAATAATAATACCCTCATCTTTTATATAGTTGTAATTGTATAGATTTATAGAGCAATATCCACCCAAAACTAAGTACTCATTTAGAGGGAAAGGGTGCACCACTCACCTTGCGTTGAAACTGTAGACGGTTTCTTCAAAACAGAATCCAATGTCCTCTGCTTCTTCACTGCTTCACTCTCATCCACGTCAGTGGCATGTGACCTCTTCATTCTTTCTTCTTTTGTTTTATGGTCTGCGGAATTGCGGTGGCTATCCACAGAAGACTTTCGTAAGTGGTCAATAACCTTGTTGCATGGTGTGCAGAATAGCTTTGAACCACTGACGTGGGTCCACTGGCTGTATTCTGAGTGTCGCTGGTGTGCAGTGACATGGCGAGCACATTTTGCCTTCTTCATGTCTAAACCAAGGAACTTGTCCATAGCGAGTTTGTAATCAACAAGTAGATGTAAGAGAAAAGAACGCCGGTAGCGAAACCAATTGAAGATAACAATAATAGCGTCACTCGTCACTAAGGTGAAAGTGAAAGTAGAAAAACTCCTTTTAATTGCAATGTAACGTCTGTTAGTAGTATGGCAGTTTAAAAACCAGACTGGGCAGCTTCCAGTAGCAGTTTAAACAGACCAGGAGCTATGAGAAAATGAAAGAAAGGGACGATGCTGACTTTCGGAAATTCGCCACTTTAAAAAAACCACTCGGGTTAAATAATGGTGAAAAATTTTGATTTTTCATGAAATTTGTAAAATTTGCGGTAAATTGCGGAAAAGTGCGAATTTTGCGGCCGCAAATTTGCCATTGCGGCCGCGAAAAACCACGATGACAGGTTATAGTTGAGTCATTCTTTCTAAGCGTGTGTCCAATCCACCTCCATCGTCTTCTTCCTATATCCTCTCCTACTGGTTTCTGCTGTGTTCTTTTCCATACTTCTTCATTTTTTATTCTATCCATCCATTTTATTCTGAGTAGCTTACGCATGCACCTGTTTACAAAAATCTGTACCCTCCTTATACATGCCTGTGATGCGTTCCAAGTTTCACATCCATACAGTAGGACAGACTTCACGTTTGAGTTGAAAAGTCTTAGCTTTAGTTGAAGGGAGATATCTTTAGTTCTCCAAACTCTGTTCAAAGATGTGAATGCAGCCTGTGCCTTTCCTATTCGTGCTTTCACCTCTGCTTCCGTGCCTCCATCCTTGTCAATTATACTTCCGAGATAGCAGAAAGTGTCTACATCTACATAAGTAGTAGTTATTCTTCAGAGCCATTAAGCCCACTATAACGTGAGACGGACAATAGCAATTGCTTGCTCTCCTATGGATAGGACGCTAGTCTATCGCAAAGTAGGAACTTTCCGCCAAATCTAACAGACGCTGAGCGGACAGAAGGGTGAGGGGGGGGGGGGGGGGGTCAGAAAAAAGTCTCGACCGCACCCAGGATCGATCTTGGTACCTTTGCGTTTAAAGCGAATGCTCTACCAACTGAACTATCGGGAAAATACTGCAAATTTACGTGTGGTGTGTTATTTTACACTATAAAATTAATAGTGCTACTGATACCGAAAAAAAAAAAAAAAGAAGGCAAAATTTGAAAAACAAAGGTCACCTTAAAATACCAAACTACCTTTTAGGTTTTAGCAATTACAAGCCAAACTGGCAATTACATGCAACTGGGCAAGCAATGATTTGTTACACGTTCTGTGATTGGCTGAAAAAAATCCATACAACCAATCGTCGATTAGGAAAGAGAGTAGTCTATTTTTAGAACTTGGGAAAAGTTAGAAAAATCCCCGTCGAAAATCGATAGAGTCAAATTTAGACCTTTTGTTGGTGATTGTTGACATAGTTTTTTGACGTCTAAATGTTATTGTTATTTTGATATGCATGACTTGTTATAATAAATAAATGAGCTTTTATATAGCGCAATATCCAATAAATATGCTTAAAGCGCTTTACAAGGGGTCCCTGGTCAACAGCAACATTTAACATGTAGGACGGGACATGACGCCTGTGAGGCGATATTACAATTTTTCGGACAAAGACAACGCTGTTAATGGTCAGGTACTCATTTTACACCTGAGTACAGTGAGAGAATGTGAGTAAAGAGCCTTTTCCAAGGGCTCAACTATGCGCCGAGAGCGAGGCTCGAACCCATTGTGACAGATAAAAAAAAGGGCACCAAAATGGTCTGTTTTTGACTAGAATTCTAATACAGGTTAATTTGTATTTAATTTTGTAACGAAGAAAAACACTTAGGAGTAGGAGCAGCCCAACATTACTATCTCAAATAAATGCCAATACACACACACTCACACACCACACTCACACA
>NC_088366.1:58791883-58804383 GCF_034508935.2 Berghia stephanieae | reverse complement strand
GCCAGTCTACTTGCTTGAGTTGCTGTCATTCCCAGCCATTCACATATATCTTGTTCCCAGCTTCTTGTTGGTCTACCTCTTCCTCTCTTGCCGTCTACCCTTGTCTGCAGAATGTGCTTTTCTAATGATTCGTGGCGAGTCGTGTGGCCAAAATAGTTTAGTTTCAATTTCTTTACAGTTTGAAGAAGAATTGGTGATTTTATTCCGATCCTTCTCAGGACTTCTTTGTTTGTTTGTTTTTCAGTCCATGATATTCTGAGTATTTTTCTGTAGCATGCCATTTCAAAAGCTGTGATCTTTGTGCTCTCTGCTTTGCTGATAGTCCATGCTTCGCATCCATATGTTGCAGTTGGGAAAACAACACTTTTGAGGATTTTGATTTTTGTTTGAATGCACTGCCCTTTCCAGATATTATTCATCTTTTCTAGCTTTGATCTTGCCATTGCTAGTCTCCTCCTTATCTCTGGGGCCGATTTCCCGTTGTACTCAATCCTGGCTCCAAGATATTCAAAATTCTTTACTCTTTCTATTTCTTCTCCATTGATTTTTATGATGGCATCTGTTTTGCATTTGTCAGTATTCATGATTTTGGTCTTCTTTATATTCAGCTTAAGGCCTTTGGTCTCGCTATGTTCCTTTACAGATGTTATTAGATTCTCTAGTCCCCCCGGTGTTGTGGACAATAGTGCAGTGTCGTCTGCGTACCTCAGATCTTTTATGGGTAGACCTTGCATTTTAGGTTCGTTGTAATTACTTCTCCTGACATCGTTTTCCACATCTCGCATTATACCTTCAGTGTAAATGCTGAACAAATGGGGTGATAGAATACACCCCTGTCTTACTCCTTTTGTAACTTTGAACCATTCTGTTGTTCCGCTTTCTAGTTGTACCGCTGATTGTTGGTTCTCATAGAGGGATCTTATCAGGTTTCTAATTCTAGGATCAAAGTTCATCTCCAGGAGAGTTTCCCATAGTTTCTCATGATTAACACAATCAAAAGCTTTCGAATAGTCTATAAAACAAGTGTGGAGGCCAGAATTTACTTCTCGATGCTTCTGAATAATTTGTCGCAAATTGAATATGTGGTCTCTTGTCCCTCTGTTTTTTCTAAAACCTGCCTGGGTGTTACTGACTTCTTCTTCCAGTTTACGTTCAATCCTGTTCATGATAATTTTTAGAAGGATTTTGCTTGCATGACTGATGAGTGATATTGTTCGGTAGTTGGAGCATAGTTGTAAGTCTCCTTTCTTAGGCAATGGTATAAAAATTGCTCTCCTCCAATCTGAGGGCCAAATTTCTTTCTCCCAAATTTTCGTACAAAGTCTTAGATATACTTCAACTCCTTCATCTTCGCTTGCTTTTATCATCTCAGCTTGAATGTTGTCACAACCTGGACTTTTCCCATCTTTAAGTGATTTAATTGCCCATTCTATTTCAGATTTTAGAGGTGGTAAGCTAGATTCTTCGTTTTCATTTTGCATGTTGTTTTGCAAAGGTTGGATTTCGTTTATTTGGTCTTCTGTGTACATATCTTCACAATATCTTTTCCACCTATTTGCTATGTCTTCTGCTTCTGTGAGGGGTTTACCTTGCTCATCTTTTATCACCCCTATTCGTGATTGAAAACTTTTTGTGATGGTTTTTATTTCATCATACATTTCCCTGGTCTTGTTTTCTCTCTGAAGGTCTTCTATTTTTCTGCATTTTCTCATGAGATATTCTTTCTTATCCGTTCTGCACAGCTTTTTCACTTCCTTAGCTATCTCTTTGTATACATTGCTATGAGTGCCATGAGTCGTCTTTGCGTCTTTCCTCTCTTTGATTTTGTTTAGTGTATTTTCACTCATCCATGGTTGTTTTTTGCCCCGTTTTTTAGGAAGGTGTTTTTCAGCGGATTCCAAGTATATTTTCCTTGTCTCATTTGCGATCTCATCCGGTTCCTTTTCCTCGATATCTTGAAGTAGCAGTTGGAAACGATTCTTTACTTCAATCGCAAATTCTTCATTGATACTGTCAACTTCGTATCTAATAGGTCTTGTAACTTTTTTCTTCATTTTAAGCTTCAGTTTCAGTTTTGATATCAAAAGTTCGTGGTCTGTGTCACAGTCTGCTTTTGGTTTGGTCGTGACGTCTTGAATTATGGTGTTCCATCTTTTTTCAATCATGATGTAATCAATTTGGTTTTTTGTTCTTCCATCTGGCGATGTCCACGTAAATAGTCTTCTTGGATGTTTTTTGAACATGGTGTTTTTTATTGCAAGTTGATTTGCCAGTGCAAAATCTATGAGTGTCTCGCCTCTTTCGTTTCTTTCCCCTAGTCCAGATATTCCAATGATTCCATCTTCTTCACTGTTCTTTTTTCGTCCTACCTTGGCATTAAAGTCACCAGCGATTATTAATATGTCCTGTTTATCTTTGTTGTCCACTTCCTTTTGTAGGGCATCATAGAAATTCTCTATTGCTTCTTCATTTGCAGCAGTTGTTGGTGCGTAAACTTGAATAAACGTGATGTTTTTAGCTTGACCTTGGAGTCTAATGCTAACAATGCGATCACTCACTGGTTTGTATCCAATGAGGCTGTTGACTGTTGTTTTTGCGAGATAGATTGCCACACCGCTTTGTCCAGATTTTTCCCTTCCTGAGTAAATTATCCTTCCTCCGCAGCTGGTTGTGAAATGTCCACTTCCAGCCCATCTGTGTTCCGACAGTCCCAGAATGTCTATTTTGTTTTCTTCTGCTTCATTGATGATGGTGTTGAGTTTACCGGCTGCCATACTTCTTATGTTCCAAGTTCCTATGAGGTAGTTCCGCTTTAACCATGTATTCCGGTTCTTTCCAGGTCTGTACAGTCAGGCGTTATGCCTTCATCAACTAAGCTGGTACTCCCGCCGGCGTCAGGTTCTTCCCCAATACGCTTTGGAGACCAATCTAACTTGGGGTCTCATTACCAGGTCTCATATCGATTATTTGTTTTGCTTTTCTTCATTCAGGTTTCCGTGGCAGGTTTACTCACAGTAGTTTGCCATTGCTTTCTGTGAGAGAGCAGTGTCCTTACAGGACGTGTGTCCCAGCCATTGTATCCATAGGATATCCTCTGCCTAGCACATTGAAGAAGAGACCAGTTCTGAAGCTCCTTCAGCTGCTCTCCATCCTCATCCATCGCCTGCCTGGCGCGACTTCACGTAACCCTGTTCGGGGGGGGCATTGCGGGTACTCGGTCTTGCCCAAGGACCTCCCGCAGGCTAGTGGAGGGAAGGAGACGCCTTACTACTCCTATTGACAGATCTCAATCTGCCCCACTACCCGAAATGACCTAAATGTCACTAAATGTGTCACAAGCGCCATTCCTCTTCTCACTCGTTGAATCGCAAATTGGGTTGATGTTTTGTGATGATACGTGAAAATGACTTACCATATTCTGATGAAATTTGAAACATAAATAGATGAAATGTGCATCTATAACCTTATTCACGGCAAAATCTCTGCACTTGATAGTTTTAGAAATATTTCACTGAAAAGAGCAAACATGTTTTTTAACAGGTTTCTACTAATCGCACGAGTTTTGCCGCTTGACATAATCTAAAATGACCTCTTTGCTAATTGTGTGCCAAATTTCAGACATATTTATTGATAAAAAAGCGTCGTAATTAATTTTTAAAAATAGCACAAACGAACTCGCCTGTCCCATATTTTGCCTTGAATTTGTGCGACTTCGCGATTGAAATGAGGTCCAATGAGTTGCATGCGATCGTCATTGCTAAAATGTGTCACAAGCAACATAAAACCTTGAAAACAAAACAAATTAGGTTCCAGGAGCCTAATAATAGGTCCCGAGAACTACAGAAACGACACACTTGTAAATAATGCAAGTAATTATAATAATAATATAATATAATAATAATAAAATAATAATAATAATAATAATATAATAATAATAATAATAATAATAATAATAATAATAATGATAATAATAATCTTTATTGTCCAAATAGGCAATTATTGTTAGGTTACAGCTCTTGTAAAAGGCGAAAAAAAGTAATTAAAATAGTGGTAATAATGATGATAATATTACTGATAGTAATGATGATAATAATAAAATAATAATATAATATAATAATAATATAATAATAATAATAATAATAATAATAATAATAATAATAATAATAATAATAATAATAATAATAATAAATAATAATGATAATAATAATAATGATAATAATAATAATAATAAAAATAAAAAAAAATAATAATAATAATAATAAAAGAAGAAGAAGAAGAAGAAGAAGAAGAAGAAGAAGAAGAAGAAGTAACGATATTATTATTATTCTTGTCATTTTCCAGATCATGGATACTCTAGCCAGTACAAATACCTGGAGCTACGAGGCGACCGAAAGCACCGCATTCTCTGTATTCAATGTAAGTACCAAATACCGTCATGGCTCCCCGTTCATGTTTGTTACTCGCAATAGGGAATGAGATTAGCGGAGGATTAGCGTCCCTTGATTGGACGTCACCTTACAGAGAGAACGTCAATTTGGTTTTGCGCACGCGTCTCTCTCGTCCTCGTTTTCGGTGAAGTGTCTCAAGCCGTTTTCACCGGAAGCGAGGACGAGAGACGCATGCGCACAACCAACATGACGTTCTTTATCTAATATCTTTTCTGTCGGTGACGTCCAATCAAGGGACGCTACTCTTCCGCTAATCTCATTCCCTATACAAGTATGAAATAACCATTTTAACATATTATTTTTCTCTCTACAGATGACTGCTAAAATAGTCCATAGACTTGTAATTGTGATTTTATGATATATAGTTATCGTATCTCTCCCCATCCCAGTCACCTTCCCCTCCCCCACCCCCTTTCCCCCCCCCCCCCCAAAAAAAAATAAATTTCAGAAACACTGTTCTGTAACATGCAACAACAAAAATTTTTTTTTTCTCTCCACACAAAATTGATAGAAAATAGATGAATAAATTATATATAATCTGCATAATTTATTTTTCTATTTTTGCATTTATTTATCTATGTTTAGTGTGTATGTGTATATATATTATATATATATATATATATATATATATATATATATATATATATATATATATATATATATATATATATATAAATAAGAAAAGGGAAGAAATAACCTGGCAAAGTGACGGCAAACTTTGGATGTTTCTCACTATTGAGGTTGAAAAGAGGAAAATAATAATAATAAGATAATTTTAAAAAAAATTATACAGGACAATTTATTATATTTTTTATTCTTTTATATTTATATATTTTTAAAAAAAATGGTTTTTGAAGAGTTTAAAGACGACGTGCACATATCAGCAGGTCTGATAACCGAATGCTGTTTTCGGCCTGATTTAATTAACATTGTTGTAAATGGATAATATTTTCATATTGGTTTGAGAGTATTCACATTACAAATTATGATGAGTCTTATAATATAACAATTTGGGTTACCAGACCTGCAAATAGGTACATGTCAGTTTAAGACATTAACAAAGAAGTTGAAAATACCGACTCTGGTTTTTCTATTTTGTTTATTAACTTAATCAGTCCTAGAGATTCTTGCTACTTTTCAAAATTGGAAAAAATGTATTTAAAATGAGCATGTACATATATAGATAGATTTATTCTACTGTCATTAACATACAAAAAAACCCCCTAAAAACATTAGCTTTGATTCTACGCCTATAATTGGTCTCAAAAAAATGTAATAAATAGGCATGGGGTAAAAAGTAACCCGGGGTAAACTACGGATATAGTCGGTGTTTGGGTTGAGTGAGTTAAATGTCCCCATATGGCGGTATTATGGACTTTCCAAAATGGAATTTTCTGTTCTTATTACACGATAGGATTTATATTGAATTAATGGGGGGGGGGGGGGGGCGTGGGAGTGGGGGGTGGAGGGGGATATATATATTATTTTTATATGTGTTTGAGTCATTGGTCACACTGCAAGATGTACTCAAAATAACTACAAAATAAAAAATGTTCACAGTTTTTTGAAAAATCCAACATCAAAATGTTACATTTTGTTCAGCTTGTTCAAGGTCTCTTCTTCTCTTCTTACTTCTTCTTCTTCTCTTCGTTCCCTCTCTTCTTCTTTCTTTCTTCTTTCTCTTCTTCTTCTTCTTCTCTTCTTTCTTCTTCTTCTTCTTCTTCTTCTTTTCTTCTTCTTCTTCTTCTTCTTCTTTTCTTCTTCTTCTTCTTCTTCTTCTTTTCTTCTCTTCTCTTCTCTTCTTCTCTCTTCTCTCTTCTTCTTCTTCTTCTTCTTCTTCTTCTTCTTCTTCTTCTTCTTCTCTTCTTCTTCTTCTTCTTCTTCTTTTTTTTCTTTTCTTCTTCTTCTTCTTCTTCTTCTTCTTCTTCTTCTTCTTTCTCTCTTCTTCTCTTCTTTCTTCTTCTTCTTTTTCTTCTTCTTTCTTCTTTTCTCTCTTCTTCTTCTTCTTCTTCTTCTTCTTCTTTCTTCTTCTTCTTCTTCTTCTCCTTCCTTCTTCTTCTTCCTTCTTCTTCTTCTTCTTCTTCTTCTTCTTTTCTTCTTCTTCTTCTTCTTCTTCTTCTTTTTCTTCTTCTTCTTTTCTTCTTCTTCTTCTTTTTCTTCTTCTTCTTCTTTCTTCTTCTTTCTTCTTCTTCTTCTTCTTCTCTTTCTCTCTTCTCTTCTTCTCTTTTCTTCTTCTTCTTCTTCTTCTTCTTCTTCTTCTTCTTCTCTTCTTCTTCTTCTTCTTCTTCTTCTTCTTCTTTCTTCTTCTTCTTCTTCTTCTTCTTTCTTCTTCTCTTCTTCTTCTCTCTTTCTTCTTCTTCTTCTTCTTTTCTTCTTCTTCTTCTTCTTCTTCTTCTTCTTCTTCTTCTTCTTCTTCTTCTTCTTTTCTTCTTCTTCTTCTTCTTCTTCTTCTTCTTCTTCTTCCTTCTTCTTCTTCTTCTTCTTCTTCTCTTCTTCTTCTTTCTTCTTTCTTCTTCTTCTTCTTTCTTCTTCTTCTTCTTCTTCTTCTTCTTTTCTTCTTCTTCTTCTTCTTCTTCTTCTCTTCTTCCTTCTTCTTTCTTCTCTCTTCTTCTTCTTCTTTCTTCTCTTCTTCTTCTTCTTCTTCTTCTTCTTCTTCTTCTTCTTCTTCTTCTTCTCTCTTCTTCTTCTTCTTCTTCTTCTTCTTCTTCTTCTTCTTCTTTTCTCTTCTTCTTCTTCTTCTTCTTCTTTCTTCTTCTTCTCTTCTTCCTTCTTCTCTTCTTCTTTTCTTCCTTCTTCTCTTCTTTCTTCTTCCTTCTTCTCTCTTCTTCTTCTTCTTCTTCTTCTTCTCTTCTTCTTTCTTCTTCTTCTTCTTCTTTCTTCTTCTTCTTCTTCCTCTTCTTCTTCTTCTTCTTCTTCTTCTTCTTCGTCTTCTTCGTCTTGTGGAAACCTCCAATAATGTCGAGGATCACTCCACAGTTTGTATGGTATTACATTGTAAACTTATTAAAACACTGCACATAATACTAAATAAATATATAATACGTAGATTAAAACGCTTTATATCTCTCTCTATCTTTATTATTCACTTTCCTTCATCACACGACATACTACTTTCATAACAGCGTGTTTACATTTTATAAGAAAATTCCGATCGTAGACAGCCACAAAAGAATATGTGATAGATGACTTGGTTGAATGGAAACCTGAATATAAATCTGAAAGCGAGTGTCATACCACAAGACCACATAGCCGCATAAATCTGTTCGTTTGCTCGTGGAAATTTCAAATTAAGCCTAAACTTATCGCGCTTTCGTTTTCAAAACAAACTCAGCTCTATGTAACCAATACATTTTTGATCCCCAATTTACCATAGTAGTAGTAGTAGTAGTAGTAGTAGTAGTAGTAGTAGTAGTAGTAGTAGTAGTAGTAGTAGTAGTAGTAGTAGTAGTAGTGGTAGTAGTAATAGTAATAGTAGTAGTAGTAGTAGTAGTAGTAGTAGTAGTAGTAGTAGTAGTAGTAGTAGTAGTAGTAGTAGTAGTAGTAGTAGTAAGCCTTGCAGTCCGAATGACGCTTGCTGAGAAATGTGTGATTCAATCATGGTCGATAAGTATAGCTGCTCTCTCCATCCATGTTAATGGTTTCCATTGGTCACGGTTCTGGGTCACAGTTTTGGGGCTGTCAAGATCTTGTTGTAACTTTAGTACGGTGGAATGCACTGCGATATTTCTTAGTTCTTCAGGGATTAATTCGGCCTCATCTGAATCCATAAATTTCTGATGTGTACCATAATATGTGATTGCAATTTCCCGTTCCTTCCCACAAATACTAACGTACCCACTTCTGATGATCTGTAACAAATCGCTGTTTTTCATTTTTACCACAAATCGTTTACTTCTAATATCGATGGGCGATTAAAATGTCCTCGAATTGTGGAAAAGTTTCGAACCTGAGACATCCAAGAAATATCGCATTAATTACTTTGTTGACATGCTGGAAGTCATTTAAATTTTAAGAAAATGATGCCCTTCCGCCACGGCATCATAAGATATCGTCGCCTCGGCATTCCGTGAAGGAATATATAGATAATTCATCAAACAAGATGTCTGATGTCAACAGGAATCACCCATGTTGTCCAATAAGTGAGCAAATTGGGGGAAAATAATCTTGCCCCCAAGGAAAAACAAAACAAAACGAAAGTGCCTGAATCGGGTCTCAAACCCGGGACCCTTCCAGGTCACAGCGCAATGCTTTAACCACTTGGCCACTTCAGCTCCGTTTTAACCAGTTGAGAATTGAGTTTAAAGTTTTCAGGCTATTTTATTATTTTTTAAAAAGTGTTTTATTTGGTGTGACCTCACTCCGTATTATTAAAATTTGCGTCTTGATTGATGACATGATAAAGCATTTCTACAGCCTTTTAGATTCATTTGTAGTTAGAGATCTGTTCTCTGGAAATGGTGTAGCTACTACTTGAATTAGAATTTTCAAACATTGGGTTTTTGTTTTTATAAGTCTTATTGTTTACATACTGTTGATATGTGTGAAACAGTCTGCTCCTATCTACTATTATAAGTGAGGTGTTCGGATGGTGTGAAAATGAAACGCAATCGGTTTCCAACAAAGGTTGGGTTTTTTTTTTCTCTAGGTTATGTAGTTGATAAGGTTATGTTTTTATCAGTTTTCTCGTTTTCTTGTTGGAATTGTTGATATTGTTAATGCATTTGTTGTTGTCGTCATTCTTGTTGTTTTTCTTGTTGTTTTCTTTCCTTCTTCTTCCTTTTCTTCTTCTTCTTCTTCTTCTTCTTCTTCTTCTTCTTCTTCTTCTTCTTCTTCTTCTTCTTCTTCTTCTTCTTCTTCTTCTTCTTCTTCTTCTTCTTCTTCTTCTTCTTCTTCTTCTTCTTCTTCTTCTTCTTCTTCTTCTTCTTCTTCTTCTTCTTCTTCTTCTTCTTCTTCTTCTTCTTCTTCTTCTTCTTCTTCTTCCTCTTTTCCTCATCCTCCTCCGCCTCCTTCTCCTTCGTCTTATAAACCCGGAAACAATTCATCTCTAAATGGCTACTAAGATATATATATATATATATATATATATATATATATATATATATATATATATATATATATATAAACATTTGAAATATAATTAAGATAGTTTGACTTCTACAACGTTGTTATCGAGCGTTGCTCTCATCAGGAACGCTCGATAACAACCTTTGTAGAAGTCAAACTATCTTAATCATATTTCAAATGTTTATAAATAGCTCCTTTTATACTAAAGCTGAGCACTATTATTTCATCGTTTTTGTTTTATAATTTATATTATATATATATATATATATATATATATATATATATATATATATATAATATATATATATATATATATATATATATATATATATATATATATATATATATAATATATATATATATATATATATATATATATATATATATAGAGAGAGAGAGAGAGAGAGAGAGAGAGAGATTTTGTTTCTGAAAATTAAAAAAAAAAGCTGTCATGTCTTAATTCTGTTCATTTTGGTTCATTTCGGCTTTAAAACTCAAGCTTTGCTCACCTGAGTCATTCCGATATAATGCCAGTTAGACATAGTGGGGTGGAAGAATCATCACATATTATTATGTTGGAGTTCAACCATCATCATTTTTATTCCTTCTTCTTCCTTTCATTTTTACCCCCAAATCATATACTTCTAATATCGATTGGCGATTAAAATGTCCTCAAATTGTGGAAAAGTTTCAAACCTGAGACTTCTTGAAATATCTTCTTTTTTTTTCTTATTTTAAATGTATTTCAACAATTTTGGAAATATCTTCTTTTTTTTTTTTAATTTTAAATGTATTTCAGCAATTTTGAAAATGAATCTTTGTTTTGTTTTGTTTTTTTCTTTACAAAATTAGAACTTCACAGTGTGTTCGTTAGCTGTTTTTTAATAGAAAAAAATATATACATAAGATCTATCTATCGCTTTATGTTTTGATTTGGACTTTTTATAAATTTTTCTTTGAAAAAAACTATGAAAATTTATTAAACATTTTATATCTTTTTTTTTTTTTTCCTATTTCTCTTTGAAAACCGCCAAAACACGGAACGAATAAAGTTAATAAACCTGGTTGTCTTAACCAATGCCATTGTAGCAAACGAAGCCACGCTGATAGCACCTGTACTAGAAGAAGCACAAATAGGTTAGAAAAGAAAGGTTATATTCTTTGATGTTGAAGACTTCTGTGTGGTTGAAAATGTGTAAATTATGGATGTCTACTACCAATCAATGATTGCCTCCATGTTAGTAGTACAACTGCTCTCGTATTCAAATGGGGCCATTTTATATTATAGTATTTCTTCATCGTATGGCATAATAGCAATGTTGACTGTAATTTTGATTAAATTCAACCTTATTATCGTCGTTTATTCCAAGTTGTTTTGTTTTTTTTCAATGTCTTAATCAATGCACAAACCTTTATCATCCTCATTATCAACTCTTTACAGTTTGAAACTGTTAGTCTTTCTACTAATACTATATTATCATTACCCACATGAGTTTGTCACGTTTTATTCTGATTTCGTGAAGAGCCAGTGTTACTAAGTTACCATGCGTCATTAGGAAGGAAATGACGTTACGACTGTTGAAGAGTATTTGTCTCTTCATTAACTTGGATTTTCCTCCTTGTTACGAACAACGAGATGCATTTTTATGTGTGAATTCGTCTCTTCATTAACTTGGATTTTCCTCCTTGTTACAAACAACGAGATGCATTTTTATGTGTGAATTCGTCTCTTCATTAACTTGGATTTTCCTCCTTGTTACAAACAACGAGATGCATTTTTATGTGTGAATTCGTCTCTTCATTAACTTGGATTTTCCTCCTTGTTACTAACAATCGTACACAGTTTTGCTTGTGAAGTCTTATCTTCATTCGGATGTCCTTTTTTGGGGTACAACTAACACAATGACACTCACGAAAGTCATTTCCTCATGAACTTGAATATTTCTCCTTCTTGTAACTTACATCGACAAACAGTTTGCTTGTTGTCCAAGTCTCAAGTCTCAAGTCCTCGCTAAATTCAGTTGAATGTTCTTTCTTTTTTTACAACTACGTGACGTCATCTCTTCAATAACTTGAATGTTTCACCTTATTTCGTACAATGGCAAAGAGTTTTGCTTGTGGCGTCTTCGCTTCTTTCAATTGGGTATTCCATTTTTGTTGTTGTTATGACTAACAATGGTAGCCGTGATGTCATCTCCTCATTAACTTGAATGCTTCACAACCTTATTAATTACAATGACAAAGAGTTTTGCTTGTGGCGTCTTCGCTTTATTCAATTGGGTGTTCTATTTTTGTTGTTGTTATGATAAACAATGGTAGCCGTGACGTCATCTCTTCATTACCTTCAATGTTTCTCATCCTTATTACGTACATTGACAAAGAGATTTGCTCGTGACATCGTCGCTTCATTCAATTTGATGTTCCATTTTTTTTGGTCATGACTAACAATGGTAGTCGTGACGTCATCTCTTCATTAACTTGAATGCTTCACATCCTTGTTAATTACAATGACAAAGAGTTTTGCTTGTGGCGTCTTCGCTTCATTCAATTGGGTATTCTATTGTTGTTGTTGTTATGATAAACAATGATAGCCGTGACGTCATCTCTTCATTAACTTCAATGCTTCACATTCTTGTTACTTACAATAATAGAGATTTGCTTGTGACATCTTCGCTTCATTCAATTGGATGTTCCATTTGTTTTTTGTTATGACTAACAATGATAGCCGTGAAGTCATCTCTTCATAAACTTGAATGCTTCACATCCTTGTTAATTACAATGACAAAGAGTTTTGCTTGTGACATCGTCGCTTCATTCAATTGGATGTTCCATTTTTTTTGTTATGACTAACAATGGTCGCCGTGACGTCATTTCTTGATTAACTTCAATGTTTCTCATCCTTATTACTTACAATAATAGAGTTTTGCGTGTGACTTCTATTTTTTGTTTGTTATGACTAACAATGGCAGCCGTGAAGTCATCTCTTCA
>NC_088366.1:58781883-58784383 GCF_034508935.2 Berghia stephanieae | reverse complement strand
ACACTTGTCAACCAGAATTAACTTTCGCTATGGCCGGTGTTGTAGTCAAGAAATCTTCCACTTCCACTAAGAAAGAGTGCAATGGATAGTAGACTAGCTTGTGAAAATAGCAACAACAATTGAAGGAATAGTAGCATCAGAAGCATCACAAACATCTTTTTGTTTAATAAATCAACGTTCTAGATTCAACTTTGTCGATGTTTTCTAAAAATCCTTTCAGAGTTACGATATAGTTGCAGTCACTAACGCAAATGTAGCTAAAGTTATATCAGAATCTGATATAATCTATGAGCGTGAGGTTCTAGAATCCGCTTTGGACGATGGTGCAGTCCTGAAATCTCCTCCAACTTCCACTAAGAAAGAGTCCAATGGTTGGTAGACCGACTAGCTTGTGTGAATAGGGAATGAGATTAGCGGAAGAGTAGCGTCCCTTGATTGGACGTCACCCATAGTCTGTGACGTCACCGGCGGAAAAGTTATTAGAGAGAGAACGTCATGTTGGTTGCGCGCATGGGAGGACGAGGTAGACGCATGCGCAAAACCAAATTGACGTTCTCTCTGTAAGGTGACGTCCAATCAAGGGACGCTACTCTCCCGATAATCTCATTTCCTATAGCGTATTCGGCATGGCATGCTAGGATAGGATAATATCCTTCTCATATAAGCAAAGCCTTTGCAGTGCAGCATGCTTTCTCCCGCCGTTCCCGAAGCTTTTGGTTTTGAAGTTTAAAAACGATCTATTTCACATTATTTGCTTCAAAGTTACCCACTACACACTACACACATATTTTCCCCATAAATGTGACCCGTCGCATCACTCAGGTATTATGTCGGGAGGTGTTGCCCTTTCGTTTCGACTTTAATTTTTGTTTCTATTTTGGACGATTTTGAATATGTATTTTCAGAGTATCGATGTTCTTGCATTTACCGATGCAAAAATAGCGGAAGTGCGAGAAGAACCGGAAATAATGTTTGCCATGGCTGATAATGCAATTCGCAGAAAATCCAATGGTTGGTAGCCAGTAGCGAGATTTTAACTGAACAATTGTGACCATTCGTCTCCAATCTATATTATGTTCGGGTTGGAACTAATGCTAAAGATAGAATTATAAGCTTAACTTATAGAGATTGGGTTGGAGCTAATGCTAAAAATAGAATTCTAAGCTAAACTTATAGAGATTGGGTTGGAGCTAATGCTAAAAATAGAATTCTAAGCTTAACTTATAGAGATTGGGTTGGAGCTAGTGCTAAAAATAGAATTCTACGCTTAACTTATAGGGATTGGGTTGGAGCTAATGCTAAAAATAGAATTCTAAGCTTAACTAATAGAGATTGGGTTGGAGCTAATGCTAAAAATAGAATTCTAAGCTCAACGTATAGAGATCGAGTTAAAATAAAGGCCTTCAGTTAAAGAGGGGGTCTATTTTACTCTAAAACAAACAAACAAAAGAAAAACATTTATAGTTCCAGACTAATTATTAATTATTATGAACATAACTATTATCATCACCATCGTCTTCTTTGTTTTTTTTGTTGTTTTTTTTTTCGTTTTATTTCTTCTGATTTAACTTTACTTTTATATGAATATCTATACAATAATAAGAAAGTTTATTCGATATATTTTGTTAAAATTAACAATAACACGATTGTTTTAATCTTGTTAACTAGAAATTATGTTTTTGTTTATGTTCTGGATTGGCAAACTGCCTGCTAAAAATAAATTTGAATAAATCTTGAGTCGTGAATCTATGATGATCTTAAATTCAATTTTAAAATTCAAATCTTTTTTTTTTAATTTTTAATTCCGACATAATACCATATTGACACGTTGGGTCACATTTATTGTGACCCTTCGCCTCAAAACGGTATTAAGTCGGGTTGGTTAAGATGTTGAAAATTGAATTTATAGCCAGAAATATCAGACTTGCGTTGAGTTTTATTAAGTTTTATTGGGTACCATATTATAGGGTGCTAATGCCAACAATTTATATTTTTGACCAGTTTAACATTAAATTCGGCTTTTAAGCATATGGTTCGTTCCGACATAATACCATTTTGAGACGATAGGTCACATTTGTCTCATAGCCTTCTTGCACTTATTTGCAGTTCTGATAACCCAATTCCTTTATGGGCTCATTGTTGAAATGGAACATTGATTTTTGTTTTTAATGACGGAAAATATTGTCCATTACAACCATCTTATTGAACTAGGTCCATAAGTGGTTTTGGTTCGGATGTCAGACTTGCATAATATTATGTGTGGACACGTTGCTCATAGCCAAACCTTAATATCATTATCATTATTATTATTATTATTGTTATTATTTTTGATTTCAGTTGCCTTGATTCACCTTGCTTGTTCATTTATTCATTTATTTATTAACACCCCCAAGTAAACCGTTTGCTTCCAATAATTTATAGGGAATGAGATTAGCGGAAGAGTAGCCTCCCTTGATTGGACATCGCCTTACAGAGAGAATGTCAAAATGGTTTTGCGCAT
>NC_088366.1:58771883-58779383 GCF_034508935.2 Berghia stephanieae | reverse complement strand
GGAGGAGGCAACAACTAGCAAAAAAAAAACAAAAAAAAAGATAGGCTAATCGATCGACTGCTCGGTAATAGGATTCAGTCGTCTGATGTCACGCCGCCCGGCAACGGCGGCCATCTTGGTTCTAAACAAAGAAAACCATTACTTTTTATTCTTCATGCAGGCTAGAACTTTTCGTATGCCTTGTGATCAGAATGTGTAAAAGTCAAAACATGATCAAATGTATGGGGTTTTTTTTTTCCCTCTGGATACACTTTTATGCTCGCCGAAGAAATATTTCATACGGGCGTCCGCCATTGTTCCGATAGTTTAGAGCCAGTGTTACTAAGTTACCATGAGTCATTAGGAAGGAAGTGACGTTAGGACTGTTGAAGAGTATTGCCCTTGAGCGTGAAGAATGAATGGCGGTGCAGGGACATTCATTCGACGTCTGTAGGGAGACGGAACTCCGAGACAAGAAAAGACAAGACATTGTATTTATTATTATTCTCCACCACAGCGAATGGAAATAGGGAATGAGATTAGCGGAAGAGTAGCGTCCCTTGATTGGACGTCACCCATAGTCTGTGACGTCACCGGCGGAAAAGTTATTAGAGAGAGAACGTCATGTTGGTTGTGCGCATGCGTCTCTCGTCCTCGCTTCCGGTGAAAGCGGCTTGAGACACTTCAAAACCAAATTGACGTTCTCTCTGTAAGGTGACGTCCAATCAAGGGACGCTACTCTTCCGCTAATTTCATTCCCTAATATGATCCAATAGTCTGAGTCTGATGTCACTTCCGCCCAGCAACGAGCAGTTTGGCTCTAAACAAAGAAAATTGGTACTTTTTTTTTATTCTTCGTGCTGGCTAGGAACTTTTTCACATGACATGTATGTGATCAGAATGTATAAAAGTCAAAAACATGATCAGATTTATATAATGTCTAACTCCTCTGGATAATATACTTTTATGCTCGTCGGAGAAGTATTTCACAAGGGCGTCCGCCATTGTTCCGATAGATTAGAACCAGTTACTAAGTTACTATGCGTCATTACTAGGGAAGTGACGTCACGACTGTTGAAGGCTATTAACCCCAAGTTTCATATTTGTCGCTAGCTATAGAACTCATTTTCAATCACCTAGTCCAACCCGCCATAATATACCTACCGCTTTGAGATGGTGGGTCATGCACTTATTATTATAATATTTGTGACTCACCGTCTCGAAACGGTATTATGTCGGGTTGACTTACGTACAAAAAATTGAATTTATTGACAAAAACATGAAACTTGGGGTTTGTTTCGATTTCTTATGTTACAGAATGAAGACAATTTCTCACAATGCAAAAGCTAAAAAATTGGTATTTACTATCAATTTAATTCTAAAGTCACTTTTCGGGGTCCAATTCATTCCGACATAATACCGTTTCGAGACAAAGGGTCACATATATCAACCTCACAGTCGAACAATTTTATTTCACCTATTAGTATAGATAGCTTCGATTCACAAAGCTTTTTTTATTTTTTAACGTGTGCATCAACTTAACAGTTTGCTTCAATTTTTATTTTTCACGTATTCAACATTCCCATTCAACTCAGCATAGATAAGTTACACCGACGTGCACTTATTAATTGCAGGTCTGATAACCCAATTCCTTACGGGCTCATTTTTTTGGTAATAGAAATCTCAAAAATATATTTTTTTTAATGACGTAAAATATTGTCCATTACAACAATGTTAAACTAGATAGGCCCATAAGTCAAGTGGGTTCGGATGTCAGACATGCATATATGTACACGTCGATTATTTTACAGCAATCTTTGTGTCTTGTTTACTACATTAAGATGGATGATGGGAAGGGAATGCATTTGTCGACCATTCTTGACCCTTTCTGATAATCCACTTTTTGACTGTAAGCGACAAAAAAAAACAAAAAACAAAAAACAAAAACAAAACAGGTCTGCTCTCTATCTCTTACAGTATGGCGTTATAATATGGACATTATTATTATTATTATTATTATTATTATTATTATTATTATTATTATTATTATTATCATTATATTATTATTATTATTATTATTATTATTATTATTATTATTATTATTATTATTATTATCATCATCGTCATCATCATCACCATCATCATCAACATCATCATCATCATCATCATCACCATCATCATCATCATCACCATCATTTGTTTAAGTTGCTTAGTATTCATCAGTATGATAGTATCAACGTTTTCAAATACTTTCAGAATTTCGATCTTCTTCCATTGACCAATGCCACAATCCCCATAATTCGAGATTCCTCTGGACCCAGAGTTTTTGATAGCGAAGCCCCGAGGTTTCCCTTCGGCCACGTCCATATGACTTCCACAAAACTAAAAGCGAATGGTTTGTAAGCGCACACACGACATCCGGTCGTAACAGAAACTGAAGAGCACACGCTCGGTTTTTACGAGAAATAGGATTCAATAGTCTGATGTCACGTCCGCCCTAACAACGAGCAGCTTGGTTCTACTCTAAACGAAGAAAATCGGTACATTTTATTCTTCATTTTGGCTAGAACTTTTTCACATGTCATGTGATCAGAATGTATAAAAGCCAAAACATGATCAGATTTATTATGTTTTTTCTCCTCTGGATACACTTTTATGCTCGTCGGAGAAATATAATGGCCATTGTTCCGATAGTTTAGAACCAGATACTAGGTTACTATGCGTCATTACGAGGGAAGTGACGTCACGACTGTTGAAGACTATTGTTGTAACGCATAGTGATAGAGCTTCGCACATGCGCACCTAAACCTAAAACTTTTACCGTCGGAGCTCTTGAGCTATTGGTTGCAGCTTAACTCGGTAATTTTGAGCATTCTCACAAAGGCAAGCCATTTCCCCCCGATTTCTCTTCGAGTTAAGAAGCTCCTTCATTTTTTAACACACAATGGCTTGCCTTTATTTTTAATGTACACATAACCTACTCCACATTTCACACATCCTTTTGTAATAATTTTTTTTGAACACATTTTATCAATATACTAATATATTACCGTTATTATTTACAACTATAACTATAACTATATATATATATATATATATATATATATATATATATATATATATATATATATATATATATATATATATATATATATTGTACACTCACACACGTGTGCATCGTTACGTGGAATTTGAATCGAGATTAGACGCCTTACAATTTAGACGCTTGAAGGGAAGGACTCATTGCTGTACAAGCCATGTACAAGTTACCCCTCTCTTTAGTCAATTTCCTGCGTGTTCACTTTTCAAATTTGTTTGAATTTTGTTCCTTCTTTTTTTTCCTTTTCCTTTTCTTTTTTTTTTAAATTTATTTCTCTCTGAAACTCTTTCTTTCTTTTTCTTTTAAAGACTTTTTTTTAAAATCGCAAAACATATTATGATTTCTATTCAGTCTAACTACTGCTTGTCTCATGTTGTTTGTTAGTCACAGACCAATGAAAATGAGTCGTCATGCTTAATATTAATATTATAATAACTGGTGTCAGTATTCGAAAATCAGCATAGCTGCGCAAAGCATTTCCGCAGTTTTTCGTCGTGCTTAAAATAAAGCGCTTATTATCAATATTATGATGCTGCTAATATCATACTACTACTAACACTACTTGGGTTGGGGAAGGGGGGGGGGGGGAGAAGCGAGATGGTTGAAGGGATAAGGCATTGCATTGACAACCGGAAGTACAGGGTTTGAGCACCGTCGGCATCTCTCTCTTTTTTTTTCTGTCTTGAGCATGAGCAAGAATTTAAGCCTCTATTTCTCACTTTACGGTCCTCCAGGTTGGGGGTTGGCGAAGGGTTAACACCCCTTTCCGGAAAACTCAAACCGTTACAGAAACGCAGACGGACAAATCAAATCCTTTTTTTTAGCTTGGGCGAACGAAGAGTTTCTGGAATGACAGAATTTTTGAAGGACAACAGATTGGACTGGAACCCTCAGGGCAGAAGATCAAGAGGAAGGCTACGAGGAACATGGAGAATAATTGAAGAAGCGATAAGACATGGAATGAGATTTTAAAAAGTTAGCTCAGGATAGAGAAGGATGGAAACTGTTTGTCTGTGGCCTATACCCTGACCCAGGGTGAAAAAGACAATGACGATGATGATGATAGAGAGGGATGGAAACTGTTTGTGGCCTATACCCTGACCCAGGGTGAAAAAGGCAATGACGATGATGATGATGATAGAGAGGGATGGAAACTAGTTGTGGCCTATACCCTGACCCAGGGTGAAAAAGGCAATGACGATGATGATGATAGAGAGGGATGGAAACTGTTTGTGGCCTATACCCTGACCCAGGGTGAAAAAGGCAATGACGATGATGATGCTAACTTTCCGGCGCTGGATACATTATTTAATTTAACGTCCTCTACAACGATTAATTATTATCTGTTTACTTACAGAATCTCGATTTGCATTTCATGACCAGGTCAACCCTTACCAAGGACAGAGGTCCAATCCCTGAATATTTTAATGACGATATCGGGGATGGGAGAAGACAGAATTTCCCCATTGCCGGACAAAATAATAATTTCAATATGATACAGAAAAAGAGTCCAAACGGTTCGTAGATACAACAGCCTGCCCCGATTTCTAGCATGCAGTGTTATTATTATTATTATTATTATTATTATTATTATTATTATTATTATTATTATTATTATTATTATTATTATTATTATTATTATTATTATTGTTATTATTATTATTATTATTATGAATCCCCCTCCCCTTCCTTTTTTTTAAAAGAAAAAGTTCTTTCTCTAAAATTCATCATGCTGCATGTTGCTATCTTGATTTTCACCGCTAACACTAACACTAACAACAGTCTGTGACAATCGTAATGTTCTACTAACAATTGTATTTTTTTATTCAACTCTTATATATTTATAAATACTAATATTGTTATTATTATTAGGGCTAACCCGCACCGGAGACTGACTCCGACGACCCGGCACTGCCGTCCTCTGCCGTCTTCCGGATAAAGACGTTGGGCACGGACAAAATACTAAGAATAAAGAGAAGAGCCGCTAGACCTACCTAGCCATATCAAGCTCGAGAAAAAACGACAGAGGACGTCGGGTGCTTGGTATAGGTAGGTCTAGCGGCTCTTCTCTTTATACACATACTTACTTGAGCTTTTATATAGCGCAATATCCACTAAACGTACTCAAAGCGCTTTACAAGGGGTCCCTGCCCAACAGCAACACATAACATATAGGACGAGACATGACGCCTGTCCCACGGATGCTCAACGCGCTTGCTTCAGCTTCACCGTCGTTTCTTTTAGTTCCTTTACACTCATTTCAACGCTTTCAGAGTTTCGACTTGCTAGTCCTGACCAATGGGTCTGTGGCCACGATTCGTGAAGATCCTATCGTATATTATGACGCACCTGTTATGCAAGAACTCAGTGATGTGTCGGAAAGCACGGAGGAGGTTTCGGGTATAATATTATTAATGTCTCTTGTGGCTCCGTTCACGAATTCCGTGTTAAATTAATTAATTAATTAATTAATCAATCAATCTATTTTTCTATTTATTTTAATTTATTTTGTTTTATTTATCTTATTATCTTTTTTAAAAAAATATTAATTACCTTTATTTATTTATTTATTTATTTATTTATTTATTTATTTATTTATTTATTTATTTATTTATTTATTTATTTATTTATTTATTTATTTATTTATAAATTATTTATTTATCCATCTATTTATCTATTTATTACTTTTATCACATCATTCGGGTGATTGGTTAATATATAGATGTGTTTATATATATATATATATATATATATATATATATATATATATATATATATAATATATATATATATATAATGTATGTGTCCACTTCTTATGTTAGATGTTATAATGTTCAGATATCATTTCAAAAAGACTCTTCTATTCGAATCTCACACAATCTTGATGCCAGACCGATGTTTTAAAGCCCATTTAAACAAAAGAATCCTTATATTAATATTATACCCTTCATTATAATATGATAACGACTATGTTACCATAGCAACAATGGCAATGTCAATGCTCTCGACTTAGTAATTTAGTCACAGGTGTGTGAATTTACACGAAATTTTGGTGGGCCTTTTTTAAAATACATATCTCCCCCCACCCCTCCCTTTCCAATACTACTTACTGTCTTTTGAAAATTGAAAAGAAATTTGTTTTTAAGAAATTAACCAGTAGATTTTTGACTGATCAACACATGGGATTTTTTACACACTTTTACACGAGCTCGGACAAACATATAGTTGGTTGTTTATAAACAATTCAGTGAATGAATTCGACCTTTCTCATTCTCTGATCATTGTTGTAGTTCTCACACCGCCAAATTGGTGAATAGTTATCTATGTCACGATTTTCTCGATCGCATTATAGATAGTATGAGTTTGGCTAAGGAGCTCACAACATTGCCATCCGGAAGTATAACGGACCAACACATTAAACACAAAAACCTGAGTGACGTCAACTTCGAACTATCATTAAACTCTTAAGTTAACACATAGATAGATTTCTGTGCTGATGTTATTCATCAAGCGGGAGAAAGATAAATGGTTGTTTTACTTAGACACGTACTGTAGATAAGTAAAACCGGTGTAGTTTGCTATGTTTACCAATCGCTGTCATTGTTTACACATTATGACGACTGTCCGAGAGGCGTGGTTATCTAAGTGTCTATTATGGTAGTGACCGTGACATAATTTGCATCAGCAACAATACCAATGCTCACGAAAGAGTGAAAATGGAAAGGCTTCGTATGGGAACAAAACAGACAATGGACGTTTCGGGTACAAACCCTTCGTCAGCACAACAATACACAAATAAACGTGGAAAACAAATAAAATATAATGAATAATAACTTGTATCGTCTGTACTCAATGGTGGTTGCAGTATGAATGAAATGTTAGCGTGGCGTGGGTAGAGGATAGGGTGCCCCAGGGGGTGATCTAATTGATAAGCAAAGGTCAGCGTCAGGGAACCGAACTTTCCAGACTATAATGGAAGGTAAAAGACATATTGGTAGTAGTAGTAGTAGTAGTAGTAGTAGTAGTAGTAGTAGTAGTAGTAGTAGTAGTAGTAGTAGTAGTAGTAGTAGTAGTAGTAGTAGTAGTAGTAGTAGTAGTAGAACACTGTAGTGGAACAGTAGGGGGCGGTGGAGGGGGCGAGGTGAAAGAGTCACGGCGGAGGTGGGGGGGGGGGGGGTGTTTGTTGGATGAGCGAAGGTCGAATCTTCGCGAAGGAACGATGCGATAGTAAAGTGGAATACACCGATAAATAGATAGATGGATAGACAGATAGATAGGTAGATAGACAGAAAAGAGGGGAGAGAGAGAGAGAGAGAGAGAGAGAGAGAGAGAGAGAGAGAGAGAGAGAGAGACAGACAGAGAGAGAGAAAAAAAAAGGGGGGGGGGGGGTGGGAGGGGGACTGGTTTGAGGCGGACCGGTA
>NC_088366.1:58764383-58766883 GCF_034508935.2 Berghia stephanieae | reverse complement strand
CTAAGTATCTATTATGGTAGTGACCATGACATAATTTGCATCAGCAACAATACCAATGCTCACAACGACTTAGGAATTTTGTCATAGGCATGTGTGTTAAAATTTGCGAAATTCAGGCCTTATTTCCGTCTTCCCCCCCCCCCCCCCCCCCCCCCCCCCCCCCCCCCCCCCATGATACTGTGCTTTGCGAATGATTGAAGGGAATGTTGAAACCGTGTCCAAATATATTATCTGTTTCATTTATTGTTTGTAGATTTAGATTTGCACCTCAGAACTTCAACTTTAGACAAAGCATAAGATGCATAATATTATTATCTCAACTAATTAGATGAGTAATATTTACTGTTCACCGTTTTATGCTTAGCTTGACTTAAAAATAAAAAGAAAGAAGAAAATTTGATTTAAAACATAATATATAATTTAACATTTTTGGCAAATGTTTAAATCACACGAATATTATACTAATTTGCCCTGCGTTATGTCTTTGCCTTTACCTTTATGATTTCATTTTTTTTTTAATTTTCATTTTCTATCTACATCTGACACGTTTATTTCTATCTCCCTTTGTTAACATAAAATTACTTCAATTTGCGATGCAATTTTACTTTTTAAAAATCCTTTACTACCCCCCCCCCCCCCCCCCCCCCCCTTTTTTTTTTCTTTTCCCCCCACTCCTAGCAATAAGGTCCTTTGTACAGAGCTTGACTTCTTTTTTTAAATATTACAAACAGAAGTTCGACAAGTGCTGTCTTAACCTGCACCGCCTCATATCTTTGTATTCATTTTATATTTATGATTTCATTTTCTTTTTTGTTTCCCTCTGACATTTAAGTAATCACAAGATTTTTAGATACTAATTTGCACTGCGTTATGTCGCTATGTTTATGTTTATGTTTATGTTTATGATTTCATTTTCTTTTTTGTTTCCCTCTGACATTTAAGTAATCACAAGATTTTTAGATACTAATTTGCACTGAGTTATGTCCGCTATTGTTTTTAGTTTTATGTTTATGTTTATGATTTCATTTTCTTTTTTGTTTCCCTCTGACATTTAAGTAATCACAAGATTTTTAGATACTAATTTGCACTGCGTTATGTCGCTATGTTTATGCTTATGTTTATGATTTCATTTTCTGCAGTTGACATTTATTAATCACATGCTTTTTAGATACTAATTTGCACTGCGTTAGCGTTGTGTCGCTATGTTTATGTTTATGTTTATGTTTATGTTTATGATTTCATTTTCTCTTCATTTTCTTCATTTGACATAATTTATTAATCACAAGATTTTATTAATTTACACTGCGTCATCGCTTTATGCTTATGTTTATGTTTTCATTTGCCCTTAATTTTCTGCATAATATGACATTTGTCTCCCTTGTTTAACATAATTTACTTCAATTTATACACGATGCAGCTTTTAAAAAATTTATTCCTCGCCCATCCTCCACCCCCCTATATAATATATATATATATATTAATATATATATATATATATATATATATATATATATATATATATATAATATATATATATATATATATTATATAATAGTTATATAGCATAGCTACTCGTATAGCATAACTGTCATAATGGCCTAGTATATATATATTTTTTTGTTTACCTTCCCCTTATTATGTATTGATGTGCTTATAATTCACGTCTTCCCTCTTTATATAATATGATAATTAATTATCACATAATTCTATTACCAATTGTTATAATATTATTATCTGTATTATTATTATTATTATTATTATTATTATTATTATTATTATTATTATTATTATTATTATTATTATTATTATTATTATTATTATTATTATTAATATTATGATCTTGTTGTATGGCGACTTCTAATCAATTAGATATTTATTTTACTCTTTAATCTAATTTCATATGAAATGTTTGATAATTTTTTTATTTTTTTTGGGTAGATGTCCGAATTATTATATAGATAAGGCGTTTTTAGATATACATACCTATATTTAAGACCCATTGAGGAATATTATGAGATTTTTGTTGTTGTTTAAAGAAGTCAGAATTTCATATCATTTGAATAAGATGAATATCAAAAACTAGTATCAAAAGCAGGATGCATAAAATTAGCGCACGCATACACAACACACACACACACACACACACACACATACACAACACACACACATCGATGAAAATAATATAGGAAAAAAATAGAACAAAACAAACTAAAAGGCAACAAAAATAACAAGCAAAAATAGAAGAAGATAATGAAAACTTATGTAAGGATGCGACAAGAAATTATGGTAAAAAACCCTATTTCCACATGAAAATTACAAGTTTGGATACATCATCATGAAGTAGAAATCGGAGCTGAAATTATTGACTATTTTCTACACATTACATGCTAAAATAATGCCTTATTATAATGAGATACCGATCGATCTATAGGGAATGAGATTAGCGGAGGAGTAGCGTCCCTTGATTGGACGTCACCCATAGTCTGTGACGTCACCGGCA
>NC_088366.1:58671883-58749383 GCF_034508935.2 Berghia stephanieae | reverse complement strand
TCAATGTCTCAATTGGCACTTTCCTACTCACTTCATCTCTTGTTGTAATATATTTTTTATATATACATTGTTTATTCTTCTAGATGCTACCCAACTTGGCTTCTAGCGTAGTTTTTGAGGTAAATGCATCGACCATTGGAAAGATTGTTTTCAATGTTGTGGCGCAAGACGTACAAGACCAGGCGCAGAGGGATGAGGTCATCAAGGAATTGCGTGTCAAGGTCAGTGGTTTGAGTTGAGGGAGTGACATTTGCCAAGTGAATAAGATAGAGATTTGAAGAACTTAAAACTTAATCTTGAGCTTTTAAATATTATAGTGCAATATCCACTACACATGTTATCAAAGTGATTACAAAGGGACTGAGCTTTTATATAGTGCAATATCCCAATATCCACTACACATGTTATCAAAGTGATTTACAAAGGGACTGAGCTGTTATATAGTGCAATATCCCAATATCCACTACACATGTTATCAAAGTGATTTACAAAGGGACTGAGCTGTTATATAGTGCAATATCCCAATATCCACTAAACTTGTTCAAAGTGATTTACAAAGGGACTGAGCTGTTATATAGTGCAATATCCCAATATCCACTAAACTTGTTCAAAGTGCTTTACAAAGGGACTGAGCTGTTATATAGTGCAATATCCCAATATCCACTACACATGTTATCAAAGTGATTTACAAAGGGACTGAGCTGTTATATAGTGCAATATCCCAATATCCACTACACATGTTATCAAAGTGATTTACAAAGGGACTGAGCTGTTATATAGTGCAATATCCCAATATCCACTACACATGTTATCAAAGTGATTTACAAAGGGACTGAGCTGTTATATAGTGCAATATCCCAATATCCACTACACATGTTATCAAAGTGATTTACAAAGGGACTGAGCTGTTATATAGTGCAATATCCCAATATCCTTTACACATGTCATCAAAGTGATTTACAAAGGGACTGAGCTGTTATATAGTGCAATATCCCAATATCCCTACACATGTTATCAAAGTGATTTACAAAGGGACTGAGCTGTTATATAGTGCAATATCCCAATATCCTTTACACATGTTATCAAAGTGATTTACAAAGGGACTGAGCTGTTATATAGTGCAATATCCCAATATCCATACACATGTTATCAAAGTGATTTACAAAGGGACTGAGCTGTTATATAGTGCAATATCCCAATATCCTTTACACATGTTATCAAAGTGATTTACAAAGGGACTGAGCTGTTATATAGTGCAATATCCCAATATCCACTACACATGTTATCAAAGTGATTTACAAAGGGACTGAGCTGTTATATAGTGCAATATCCCAATATCCTTTACACATGTTATCAAAGTGATTTACAAAGGGACTGAGCTGTTATATAGTGCAATAATATCCACTAAACTTGTTCAAAGTGCTTTACAAAGGGACTGAGCTGTTATATAGTGCAATATCCCAATATCCACTACACATGTTATCAAAGTGCTTTACAAAGGGACTGAGCTGTTATATAGTGCAATAATATCCACTAAACTTGTTCAAAGTGCTTTACAAAGGGACTGAGCTTTTATATAGTGCAATATCCCAATATCCACTACACATGTTATCAAAGTGATTTACAAAGGGACTGAGTTTTTATATATTATAGTGCAATATCCACTAAACATGTTCAAAGTGCTTTACAAAGTGACTGAGCTTTTATATAGTGCAATAATATCCACTAAACTTGTTCAAAGTGCTTTACAAAGGAACTGAGCTGTTATATAGTGCAATATCCACTAAACTTGTTCAAAGTGCTTTACAAAGGGACTGAGCTGTTATATAGTGCAATATCCACTAAACATGTTATCAAAGTGCTTTACAAAGAGTCCCTGACTAACAGCAACATGTAACATGTAGAACAAGACATGACACCTGTTAGGAGATAATACTATTTTTTTCCCGACAGAGACAACAGCCAGGTACTAGCTGAGTACGGTGAGAGAATGTGAGTAAAGAGCCTTTTTCCAAGGATTCAACTATGCACCACATGGGACTCAAACCCAGGACCTTCCGGTCCAAAAGCGAGTGTCATACCACTTGACCACATAGCCAAAAAATACAAGAAAAAAATAAATAAAACTATCCCCCAAAAATAAGCCTGCCAGATGAGGAAATCTGCTTTTTGGGATGTTTTCTCCTTCCCCTTCATTTTTCTCTCTACTCTCTCTGTCACTGTTTCATACACATTTTTTTTCCAGATATTTATCTTATGCTGGTGGCTGTGTCTCAATTTGCCACAACTGAATAAGGCATTGCTCTTAAGTGATAATAACAATAAAGATTCAATTTTATAAGTGCTGTAAATCCGAAACATTAGGCTCTAAGCAATTAATTTTTTTTTTGTTTTTTTTAAAAACGTATGCGGAATTTTTTTCCTCCCAAAAAAGTACCCATAGATTTCTATTTCGTTTCCTGTGGAAGGTCTTACTATATGTGACCCTTCACCTCAAAACGGTATTAAGACGGGTTGGTTAAGATGTTGAAAATTGAATTTATAGCCAGAAATATCAGACTTGTGTTGAGCTTGTATGTTTTATTGAAGAGAATGGATACCATATTTTAGGGTGCTAATGCCAACAATTTGTATTTTTGACCAGTTTAACATTTATTTCGGCTTTTAAGCATCTGATTCGTTCCGACATAATACCGTTTTGAGACGATGGGTCACATATTATTTTCATCTCGAACTTGTCGATGAGGAAAAAGTGAGAACTAATCTTCTAGAAGCCGTGGGCTGTAAGGTTTAAAAGTAACAAAATCAAAAATGAGGAGAAAAAAAAAACAACAACCCCCCCCCCCCCCCCCCCCCCAAAAAAAAAAAAAAACCCCCAAAAAAAAGCAAACACCAAAAACCCCCAAAAAACTAACACAGAACTTTTAAAATTCTAAACATGGAAAGTTTTGGGCTTAACCAAATCCTTTTTTTAGCTTGGGCGACCGAAGAGTTTATGGAATTACAGAATTTAAAGAAGCTGAAAGTTAGCTCAGGATAGAGAAGGATGGAAACTGTTTGTCTGTGGCCTATACCCTGACCAAGGGTGAAAAAGGCAATGATGATGATGACTGTGTTGCAGACATCATTTTGCTGAACAACATTCTGTATAGAATGCACTTGTTACTTTTTTGTGTTTGATTAGGAAAAGTCTATTTTGTGTCGGGTGGGTGTGAATTTTCGGGGGAAATTCTAAAAATAGCTGGTAAGAAGAGAGTTAAACATCCCTTTATCAGCCAATAGTTTAAAACAGTATAACATTCTTTATCACCTAAATAGCCCCCGGGAACAATATAACATACTTTCTTTGTCACCTAAATAGCCCCCGGGAAGAGTATAACATTCTTTATCACATAAATAGCCCCCGGGAACAGTATAACATACTTTCTTTGTCACCTAAATAGCCCCCGGGAACAGTATAACATTCTTTATCACCTAAATAGCCCCCGGGAACAGTATAACATTCTTTATCACCTAAATAGCCCCCGGGAACTGTATAACATTCTTTATCACCTAAATAGCCCCCGGGAACTGTATAACATTCTTTATCACATAAATAGCCCCCGGGAACAGTATAACATACTTTCTTTATCACCTAAATAGCCCCCAGGAACAGTATAACATTCTTTATCACCTAAATAGCCTCCGGGAACAGTATAACATACTTTCTTTATCACCTAAATAGCCCCCGGGAACAGTATAACATTCTTTCTTTATCACCTAAATAGCCTCCGGGAACAGTATAACATTCTTTCTTTATCACCTAAATAGCCCCCGGGAACAGTATAACATTCTTTATCACCTAAATAGCCCCCGGGAACAGTATAACATACTTTATCACCTAAATAGCCCCCGGGAACAGTATAACATTCTTTATCACCTAAATAGCCCCCGGGAACAGTATAACATTCTTTATCACCTAAATAGCCCCCGGGAACAGTATAACATTCTTTATCACCTAAATAGCCCCCGGGAACTGTATAAACTATACTTTATTCACACTAAATACGCCCCCGTGGAACAGTATAACATACTTTCTTTATCACCTAAATAGCCTCCGGGACGCTAAATAGCCCCCGGGAGAAGAGAGGAATCAAGTGATGACCAAGGTGATGGTTCTGGTGGATGAGCCGTCAAAGACGGAACGGTTTGAGGTCTCCTGGCCTTCTGAGAAAATTATCGAAGGATCCCAAAGGCTGCAAGTCAAAGTAACAGGTGAGAAAATACTGGCTGGCGATTTAAAGAAATACTAAGCTGTTAGAAGCTGTGGACTAGAAAAAAAAAGAAGAAGAGAAAGCTTTTATATTATATAGCGCAATATCCACTAAACGTGCTTCACAAAGCGTTTCACAAAGGGTCCCTGACCAATAGCAACACTATCATGTAGAACAAGTCAAAGTAACAGGTGAGAAAATACTGGCAATTTAAAGAAATACTAAGCTGTTAGAAGCTGTGGACTGGAAAAAAAAAAGAAGAGAAAGCTTTTATATAGCGCAATATCCACTAAACGTGCTCAAAGTGCTTCACAAAGGGTCCCTGATCAATAGCAACGCTAACATGTAGAACAAGACATGATGTCTGTTAGTTGGATCTTACAAATTTTTTTTCCGACAGAGACAATGCTGTCAACAGCCAGGTACTCATTTTACACCTGAGTATGATGAGAGAATGTGAATAAAGAGCCTTTTCCAAAGACTCAACTATGTGCCGAGCAAGGCTCAAACAAACCTAGGACCTTCCGTTCGGAAAGCGAGTGTCATACCACAAGACCACATAGCCGCACATTATTTTAATTATTTCATTCTCTAGGACAAGTGTTAGGTCAATCTCTATCAAACCTCAACAACTTGGTGCAACAACCTACGGGATGTGGAGAGCAAAACATGATTGGCCTGGTACCAAACATCTACGGAGCAACCTACATTCAGCAGACAAACCAAGAGAATGATAAGGTGCTTTTGGAGGCAATGATCAAAAACATGCATCTCGGTAAGTGTTTTACAACTAACTGCAACTCGAGCTTTTGAATTCCTATAATATCTTATTCGTGGGGGGTGATTGCTTGTTGCTCCAAATTTTGGGTTCGGCAGTTTTGCCTGTCCAGGCTATTTATTGGAGCCTTTCAGCCGAGCGGCTCTCGTCTTCATCCTGCTTTTCTGTTAGGATCTGCTTCCTTAGCCTTTGGTCAACCACGACCAACCCACAAGGCAGTGAGGCACAGATGACCACATTAAAGTAAAAACACGAGCTTGGGAAGACCAAAGCGTTCCTGCATCTTGACCTTCCGCCATAAAGACAACATGAGGGGAAATAAGAAGAAGAAGAAGAAGAAGAATTCCTATAATATATATTCCTAATCACTTAAGTGTCCTCAAAGCACATTAAAAGGAGTCCCAAGTCAACAGTAATGCTTAACATGTAGAATGAAGCAGGATGAATACAGTTCTGTAACCGGCCAGGTACTCATTTTACTCCCGAGGAAGGTGAGAGAATGTGAGTAAAGAGCCTTTTCCCATGGACTCAACTTGATGTCATTCAGAGCAGGACTTGAATCAAAGACCCCCCCCCCTCTCTCTCTCTCTCTCTCGCTCTCTATCTCTCTCTCTCTCTCTCTCTCTATCTATCTATCTATCTCTATCTCTCTCACACACCCGCACTCTCTCTCTCTATCTATCTATCGATTTATCTCTATCTCTCTCTCTCTCTCACACCCACACTCTCTCTCTCATTCTCTCCTTCACTCTCTCACTCTCTGTCTCTCTCTCTCCCACACACACACACAAACACACACACACACTCTCTCTCTCTCTTTCTCTCTCTCTCTCTCTATTTCTGTTTTCGTTGTCTGACAAGCTTCTGGGCAATAATGAAAACTTTAAAGATGCACTGAAAACGACCTCAGACGTTTTCGTTTTCTCTTTTGAGTGTATTTGAAGAAGAAGAAGAAGAAAAAGAAGAAGCAGAAGAAGAAGAAGAAGAAGAAGAAGAAGAAGAAGAAGAAGAAGAAGAAGAAGAAGAAGAAGAAGAAGAAGAAGAAGAAGAAGAAGAAGAAGAAGAAGGAGGAGACATCCAAACACACACACACACACATATACACACATATATACTTGCACACATGGACACACCCACACACAAACACACACACATACACACACACACACACACAGACTCATGATATAATTTGTGTTCTTCACTCTCTCTCTCTCTCTCTCTCTCTCTCTCTCTCTCTCTCTTTCTCTCTCTCTCTGTCTCTCTCTCTCTCTCTCTCTCTCTCTCTCTCTCTCTCTCTCTCTCTCTCTGTCAGTCTGTGTCAGTCTGTGTCTCTGTCTGTCTGTCTGACTGACTGACTGTGAGTCTGAGTCAACCGAATCAATTGAATTTAATGCTCTTTCAGGCTACCAGAGGCAGGTGGATTTATATAAAAAGCCAGATGGGTCGTACAGTGCATGGGCAACCGACGCTGAAGGTAGCACTTGGTAAGTATATCTTACTGTCTTGTCACGTCATTGAAGTCGCAACTCCGTGCATCAAAGATAATCGCGACCACATGAGTGTGGTAAGAACAAAGGTGACCCAATGTCTCAAAACGGTATTATGTCAGGATGGACCAGATGCTAAAAAGTCAAATTATAGTTAAACTGGTCAAAAATATAAACCGTTGGTATTTAGCACAGTAAAATATGATATTCCTTCTCCTCTATAAAGCAAATAAACTCAACTTAAGTCTGATTTTTTCTGGCTACAAATTCCATTTTCAGTATCTTAATCATCCCGACTTAATACCGTTTTGAGACGAGGGGTCACAAATGGACGTGCCTAAGCCTTCTTTTTGATTTTATTAGTTTCTCTATCAAGTTCCATTTGGCCATTAACCATATTCTAATGGTGCTTGGAAAAAAAAAAACTGGGGTCGTGGATAGCTCATACGGTCTGCAGAGTCACGATCTCCCCAGCCAGGCGGAGTTGTCATTCCAGTAAGGTCGCGGGTTCGAGCTCAGCGCCGCCGTCAATGAAGTTTTTATTCTCTGTTGTCTTCTGGCACTTTCCTACTCAGTTTATTTCTTGGAAAAAAATAAAATAGTCGATGCGAGCATTATTAATTTGTGACTGCGGGACCCGGTTTGAGTGCTGTTTCCTGTTGTTTTGAATAAGGCTATCGAATGGAATCATTTGTCTCAGAAAAATGTAATAAATAGGCATAGGGTAAAAATAACCCCGGGTATACAACGGATATAGTCGGTGTTAGGGTTGAGTGAGTTAAAGACGACTTTGGATTTTTGGATTGTTTGTCTTTCATGTAAATGGTGACCAGTTTAGTTTTAGGCTCTAGCACATCTCATTGATGCTTTCACTCCTCCTGTAGTTGTTATCAATTGAGTTTTTAAAGAGGTTACGACTTTACTTGAACTATCTCCTTCTTCTTCTTCTTCTTCTTCTTCTTCTTCTTCTTCTTCTTCTTCTTCTTCTTCTTCTTCTTCTTCTTCTTCTTCTTCTTCTTCTTCTTCTTCTTCTTCTTCTTCTCTTTTTTTCTCTTCTTTTTCTTCTTCTCCATTTCCGTGATGGATATAAATAAATGTACTTTATCCATCCTGTTTACCAAACATGAAACATGGTAGTGACTATATAGAAGGAATGAAATTGACATCACTCATCTCTTTGTTATTGTTTTTAGCCAGCCATTTTTGTGAGTAGT
Source organism: Berghia stephanieae (assembly GCF_034508935.2). NCBI lineage: Eukaryota > Metazoa > Mollusca > Gastropoda > Nudibranchia > Aeolidiidae > Berghia > Berghia stephanieae. The sequence goes on along the minus strand of NC_088366.1, from coordinate 58,741,651 downwards.
TCTCACTAAATCGTATTAATCAGACATTTAATAAATGTTTACAGCTACACATAGTTTTGTGTGTTGCTCTATGTCATATCCGACTGGCGTAGGTTGTGAGTTTTAAAAAATGGAAAGCATAGCATCAATATTAGAGCATTAGAGCATTTATATAGCGCAAAATCCACCAAACGTGCTCAAAGCGCTTTACAAGGGGTCCCTGGCCAACAGCAACATTTAACATGTGGGATGGGACATGATGCCTGTTAGGCGATATTACAAATTTTTGGGACAGAGACAACGCTGTTAACGGCTGGGTACTCATTTTACACCTGAGTACGGTGAGAGAGAGTGAGTAAAGAGCCATTTCCAAGGGCTCAACTATGCGCTGAGCGAAGCTCGAGCCCAATACCTTCTGGTCCGAAAGCTAGTGTCATACCACTAGACCACATAGCGCTTAGAGCCTGTGGCCATGGGGTAAAGTGCTATATAAATGTCATTTATTATTATTATTATTATTATTATTATTATTATTATTTATTATTTATTTATTATTATTATTATTATTATTATTATTATTATTATTATATTAGTTATAATACACTGTTTTTACAAAAAATCTTGATCTGTTTTCCCTGTAAATCTAGTCTGCATTTATGTGTGGCTACGTGGTCTTCTGGCATAGCACTCACCTATGGATCAGAAGGTCTTGGGTTCGAGTCTTGTTCTGAGCGGTGCATAGTTGGGGTCCTAGAAAAAAGGCTCTTTACTCACATTCTCTTATCGCACCCGGGTGTAAAACGAGTACCTGGCTGTTAACAGCATTGTCTCTATCGGAATAAATTGTAATATGTGACTCACCGTCTCAAAACGGTATTAAGTCGGGATGATTAAGATGTTGAAATTGGAATTTGTAGCCAGAAATACCATGCTTAAGTTGAGTTTATATGTTTTATATAGGAGAAGGAATATCATATTTTACTGTGCTAAATACCAACGTTTCATATTTTTGACCAGTTTAACTGTAATTTGACTTTTTATCATCTGGTCCATCCCGACATAATACTGTTTTGAGATGAGGGGTCACATGTGGCCTAACTGACAGGCGTCAAGTCTCAAAGTCTCATCCTACATGTTAAGTGTTGCTGTTGGCTAGGGATGCCTCGTAAAGCGCTTTGAGCACATTTAATTGAGTGGATATTGCGCTATATAAAAGTTCATGTAATGTTTAATATGATATAACTCTTCTGACCATCCTGCTATAAGAAACAAATGCTCCTCTGTGGCTATGTGGTCTAGTGGTATGACACTCGCTTTCGGATCGGAAGGTCCTGGGTTCGAGCCTCGCGCTCGATGCATAGTTGAGTCCTTGGAAAAGGCTCTTTACTCACATTCTCTCACCGTACTCGGGGTTTAAAATGAGTACCTGGCCGTTAAACAGCGTTGTCCTTGTCCGAAAAATTGTAATATCGCCTAACTAACAGGCGTCAGGTCTCGTCCTGCATGTTAAATGTTGCTATTGACCAGAGACCCCTTGTAAAGCGCTTTGAGCACATTTAGTGGATATTGCGCTATATAAAGCTTAATTTTAATTAATTAATTAATCATCTTACGTTTAACACTTCCCCAGGCTGACTGCCTTTGTCATGAAGAGTTTTGCTGCAGCTTCCAAGTTCATAAAGATTGATAAAGAAGTACTCAGCGAGGCTGTTTCTTTTATGAGCACGAAGCAAACGAGTACAGGCTATTTCAGGGAGGATGGCCGAATTCTTCACAAAGATTTACAGGTAGAAATATATACGATACTTTTACAGGGAGAAATATATATATATTGGCCATATAATGTGAGTGACAATTTATATTTTATATATATATATATATATATATATATTATAATATATATATATATATATATATATATATATATATATATATATTATATATATATATAGTCTTATGATAGTCTTATGTATATATTGCTCTTGATTATAGTTTTCATTTCCTCTTCTTTTTGTCTTAATCTCTCTCTCTCTCTCTCTCTCTCTCTCTCTCTCTCTCTCTCTCTCTCTCTCTCTCTCTCTCTCTCTCTCAGTGATCCGGTCTATTGCTCTGTTAAACCTGGCAGAAAGTACTTTGTCATAGACTAGTCATAGACTCTGTAAGGTTGCAAATATATAATGTACGTTTAATGTTGCAAAAGGCAGGATAAATAACGAATAGGTAAAACGAATAAATAAATAAATACATAGAAAGATAAATGAGTAAAGAAATAAATAAATAAACAAATAAATAAATAGATAAATAATAAAATGTTGAAAAGATTTGTTTAATCCTTTCTCAAGAGGTAATAATTTGTCATTAGGGTCTATTCCAAGGGAAGACTAAACTAGCATAACTCAGGCATCAGCAGCAGCTTATTGTTACAAAATCAGCTAAGGCAAGATGATACAGAATCAAACTAGTTACCCTCTGGGCACAAAAGTGACCGTACAGCTGTGTCACTCCGTCTCTTAAACTCTCATAAATTCTGACTCCATTGGTCCAATGGCTCGATTAATTGATGTTTTTTTTTACTTCTCTTACTCTTTCGTTTATTTAACCCCCTCTCCTTACCACCCAAAGGAAAATTGTCACATTCGTTACAATATAATCAACAATTTTCTTGTTCTGATTTCATTTTGTTATAGTTTAATCTATAAAAACTCGACACTGTGTTGCAGAGCTCATTTTTCTAAACAAGATATAGAATATACTCGTTGGTAATCTGTTTGAAAAGTCTATTTTTGTGTTGGGCGAGTGTGAAGTTTTGGATAAATTTCTAAAAATAGCTGGTAAGGAGAGAGTTAAACTTTTTTTTTTTTTAAATTTTGTTTCAGTCTGGCACCAGTGAAGATTTTTCCCTGACAGTGTACACTCTACTGAGTATCTTGGAGACCTCGGAAGTCATGCCCGTAAGCAAACTCTTGTCTTGTATATCATTATAGGATTAAAGGACATTTGTGACCCTTCGTCTCGAAACGGTATTATGTCGGAATGAATTGGACCCCGAAAAGTGACTGTAGAATTAAATTGATAGTAAATACCAATTTTTGAGCTTTGCATTGTGAGAAATTGTCTTCATTCTGTAACATAACAAATTGAAACAAACCCCAAGTTTCATGTTTTTGTCAATAAATTCAATTTTTTTGCACCCAAGTCAACCTGACATAATACCATTTAGAGACGGTGAGTCACATTTATTTGGGTTAGTAACATTAGTTTTGATTTAAGATATTCATGATCTTGACGAGTGAAAATCTTAGATTAAATAGAGTGTCGATAACCCAATGAACGTGATTTCATCTTAGTATTTATTACACCCCTCTCTCATCCAAAACCATTCAGAAAAACTGAGCGTAATTTTATTTGTTTTAATTCTGATGTTGTTTTTTTTTTTTTGTATTTAAGGGTTTTACGGCGCTTGCAACACATTTAGGTCATATCAGCGCCAGTAAAAAGGAAGAAAATGGGATAGTAAAAAGTTCTAGAATTACAATTTAAGCACCCAAGAAAGGGTAAGACGAAGGGGAATTGTACAAATAAGGAATTGGTGTAGATTCCAAGAGCATACCATCAATGTACTTAGTTAGCATGCTCTTGGAATCTACACTTGTTCCCTATTAAAACCAATTCCCCTTTGCCTGACTTTTTCTCGGGTGCTTTCATTGTGGTTCTAAAATTTTTGGACTATTCATTTTCTTTCTTGTTACTGGCTGCTGATATGACCTAAATGTGTCGCAAGCACCATATGACCTAAATGTGTCGCAAGCACCATAAACCCATATGACTTAAATGTGTCGCAAGCACCATAAAACCATATGACCTAAATGTGTTGCAAGCACCATAAATCCATATGACCTAAATGTGTTGCAAGCACCATAAAACCATATGACCTAAATGTGTCGCAAGCACCATAAAACCATATGACCTAAATGTGTTGCAAGCACCATAAAACCATATGACCTAAATGTGTTGCAAGCACCATAAAACCATATGACCTAAATGTGTTGCAAGCACCGTAAAACCATATGACCTAAATGTGTTGCAAGCACCTAAAACCATATGACCTAAATGTGTTGCAAGCACCATAAAACCATATGACCTAAATGTGTCGCAAGCACCATAAAACCATATGACCTAAATGTGTTGCAAGCACCTAAAACCATATGACCTAAATGTGTCGCAAGCACCATAAAACCATATGACCTAAATGTGTTGCAAGCACCATAAAACCATATGACCTAAATGTGTTGCAAGCACCATAAAACCATATGACCTAAATGTGTTGCAAGCACCGTAAAACCATATGACCTAAATGTGTTGCAAGCACCATAAAACCATATGACCTAAATGTGTTGCAAGCACCATAAAACCATATGACCTAAATGTGTCGCAAGCACCATAAAACCATATGACCTAAATGTGTTGCAAGCACCATAAAGCCATATGACCTAAATGTGTTGCAAGCACTGTAAAACCATATGACCTAAATGTGTTGCAAGCACCGTAAAACCATATGACCTAAATGTGTTGCAAGCACCATAAAACCATATGACCTAAATGTGTGGCAAGCACCGTACAACCATATGACCTAAATGTGTTGCAAGTACCATAAAACCATATGACCTAAATGTGTCGCAAGCACCATAAAACCATATGACCTAAATGTGTCGCGAGCACCATAAAACCATATGACCTAAATGTGTGGCAAGCCTGTAAAACCATATGACCTAAATGTGTTGCAAGCACCATAAAACCATATGACCTAAACGTGTTGCAAGCACCATAAAGCTATATGACCTAAATGTGTTGCACGCACCATAAAACCATATGACCTAAATGTGTGGCAAGCACCGTAAAACCATATGACCTTAATGTGTCGCAAGCACCATAAAACCATATGACCTAATTGTGTCGCAAGTACCATAAAACCATATGACCTAAATGTGTTGCAAGCACCGTAAAACCATATGACCTAAATGTGTTGCAAGCACCGTAAAACCCCTTATTATCAAACCAAAAGACAAAAACTGTTTAGAGCATACTGAGGAATGATGTATTTTTCTTTCTTTCTTTTTTTTTTTTTCTTTTCTATCCGATGCGGCTATGTGGTCTTGTGGTATGACACTCGCTTTCGGATCGGAAGGTCCTGGGTTCGAGCCTCGCTCATCGCATAGTTGAGTCCTTGGAGAAGGCTCTTTACTCACATTCTTCACCGTACTCAGGTTCTAAAAAATGAGTACCTGGCCGTTAACAGCGCCGTTGTCTCTGTCCAAAAAATTGTAATATCGCCTGACAGGCGTTATGTCTCGTCCTACATGTTATGTGTTGCTGTTGGCCAGGGACCCCCTGTAAAGCGCTTTGAGCATGTTTAGTGGATATTGCGCTAAATAAAATCTCAATTTGAAAAAAAAAAATTTTCTATCCTCCACCAGACATCCGAGCTGGACAGGTTGCTTTCCTTGACAATCCCATTGATCATTAAAGAGACCTCAACAATAATATCCAAATCTGGAGACAACGCTTTTCTGCCCTCCATGACAGCTTACACGCTTTCCCTTGCAGTCAAGCTAAGATCTTCCATAGAACAACAGTTGAAGCAACCCATTGAGGCTTTGTTATCTTTTATTGAAGGTAAGAAGACTAAACTCCTGTTGGTTATTTTTTAAAAATCATTTTATTTCGTTGTTGATTTACTGTTGTCATGCTTGACAAGTATCACTGTCATATCAGAAGAAAGATAAAAAAGTATCAGCACCGTGCTTAGTAATATGCGATTTTTATTTATGATTTATGCCAAAAGTACATGTTATTTGTTGTTGTTTTATGAAATACATAAAATTTTTTATTACATATGATATACTTTATAAACCATTGAAATCACCAAATGTCGCTTACGATAGCACACAGAGTCAACAACCATTGGTATGTGTGTGTTATATATATATAATAAATCAAAATTTTTAAATTGAGCTTTATATAGTGCAATATCCACTAAATGTGCTCAAAGCGCTTTACAAGATGTCCCTGATCAACAGCAACATTTAACATGTAGGACAGGACATGACATCGCCTGTTAGGCGATATTACAATTTTTCGGACAAAGACAACACTGTTAACGGCCAGGTACTAATTTTACACCTGAGTACGGTGAGAGAATGTGAGTAAAGAGCCTTTTCCAAGGACTCAACTATGCGCCGATTGCGAGGCTCGAACCCAGGACCTTCCGATCTGAAAGCTCAATTAAAATAAACAAACAACCTTGAAATGCGCCTTATGAACGCCTTAAAAGATATTGTATTGAATAATAATAATAATAATAATAATAATAATAATAATAATAATAATAGATAATAATAATAATAAATCTTTATTGTCCATAAATATGGCAATTTGTCATTTAGTTACACTTGTTATAACGTTAAATGATAACTATAACATTGAACAGATATTTCACTCCTACTTATTTTGTCTCTCTCTCTCTCTCTCTCTCTCTCTCTCTCTCTCTCTCTCTCTCTCTCTCTCTCTCTCTCTCTCTCTCTCTTATTTAACTTTACAAATGACCAAAAATTTTCTTTTTCCTTCCATCAGCACGCGACTTTCCATGGAAGAAAAACGGAGCAGGTCAGAGTTCAAGTGTGACACCCACCAGTGGTAAGAGCACGGTCCTGATGACTGCAGCCTACACATTGATGACGTATCTGAATGTGGACAAATTTGGACTCGCCATGGAGGTTATGACGTGGATTCAGGAACAACAAAATAGTAGAGGAGGTTTTGGCTCCACACAGGTGTGTGTTGTATGTTGATATGGATGTTGGGGGTCTAGATAGTTGGTAGAGCACCATCTTTACACATGCAAAGGGACGAGTATTATTATTATTATTATTATTACTATTATTATTATTATTATTATTATTATTATTATTATTATTATTACTATTATTATTATTATTATATTATTTATTATTATTATTATTATTATTATTATTATTATTTTAAAACCCAGACCAAAACCAGCAACAGATTTTACTAGCCTAAAAGATGAAGATATACGTAATGCATTCAAAAACAAACTGACAAACAAACTTGAGCTTGTACATATTAATGCGGAAACAGACCCTGCCTTAGAACACCAGACATTGATCGACACTATCATTTCGGTCAGAGACGAAACTTTTCCAAAGACAAGAAATTTCAAAAGGAGTTTCTGTCCAATCCTCCAACAACTTTCAGAAGAACAAAAGCAACTTAGAGTCAATATTAACATTTGCCACGATGAAGAACTAAAACGAGAATGGAAAACACAGAGATATCCAGTGATGCATAAAATCAAAGCACAATCGATTGTCAATTATAAAATCAAAATCGACAACATAGCAATGGAAATAGAAACAGCCCCAGACAGCATGAAAATATTCAAAGCTGTTAAAAACATTAAAAAGAAACAAAAAAAAGTCGTCTTATAATATCTGATGATGAGGGTAAAGTAATCTGTGATGACAAACAAATAGTTGAAAGAGTTAAAAACTTCTTCGAGAATAAGTACAAATGGGACCAACAGATAGAACCATTCGAATATCCCGAATGAAGACTGGAAGAACCAATAACCGATCTTGAGGTTAGTGCAGCTATTTACCAACTTAACAATCATAAGGCCCCGGGAATTGACACCATCAAAGCAGAAGATCTAAAATGTCTAACTGAACCACACCTGGTGGCCATTGCTAATATGTTTAATAGAATGTTCAAACATAAAACACATCTTGATCTCGGCTCTGGTAAACTAATTTTGTTGAATAAACCAAATAAGAAAAAAGGACACTAGAAAATCTAAGACCAATTGTTCTTCTTTCAACACTTAGAAAACTGCTCAAGGTATTAAAACTCAACAGAATAAGATCAAAGGTGGAGGAATATCTCTCACCGACACAGAGCGGATTCAGAAAAGATAGGAGTATCAGTGACATTGTATGGGCTCATAGGTGGTTGAAAGCCAGAAATGAAAAATACAGAGTTCACTATATTGGGCATTGACATGAGCTCTGCCTTTGATACAATCTGCAGAACAAAACTTTTGAAGGTACTGAACTCATTTCTCGAAAAAGATCATATCCTACTAATAAGATCACTGTTAGCAAACACAACACTTATGTTTACATCTGGTGCAGAAACAGTTTCACTATTAACATCGCTGGGAACTCCCCAAGGAGACAGTCTGAGTCCAATCCTTTTTACCGTATATTTGGAAGCAGCCCTAAAAGAATTAAGACAAAAACTCCCGATTCCTCAATTACTTACCCGCGAACTGATTTACGCAGACGATGTTGATATCATAATATTATTATTTGATACAGCAGACCTGACGAAGCAGAACATACCAATAATGTCAAATACTCTGCGACATTGGAATCTAAAGGTCAACAAATCCAAAACAGAAATTACATTGGTTAACAAGAAACAAGCGGAATGGAAAAGCGTAAGAAAACTCGGAAACTTGATTAATGAGAATGAAAATATCAAGCGGAGAAAAATGCTAGCTCAAACTGCATTCAGAGAACTACACAACGTTTGGAACAGGACGAACATCATTAATGAAAATAAAAGAATACGCCTTTACGAAGCGTTAGTGCTGCCAATCCTTATGTACCACTGTGATACGTGAGGTCTTACAAAAAAGAATTTGGACACCCTGGACTCCCTTCATCACAAACAATTGAGACGAGTTATTTGGGGTACATTGGCCAGACAAAATCAGTAATGAGGATATATATGACTGATGCAGACTACAACCAGTCAGTAGGAGAATAAAGAAACAAAGATGGAAACTGTTCGGACACATGCTCCGGCGAGATGAAAATATTCCAGCACAAACCTCAATGGATGATTACTTCAAACAAGGAGCCAAATACAGAGGGCGTACACCAACTTCACTTCCAACAACATTGAATCAAGATCTCAAAAAATATCAATTACATTTAGAAACAACAACCAAAGAACTGATTTCAACAACACAACATCCAACTGCCTCAGCACCTTAACACACATGATGACATTCTGAAGCTAAGAACACTTGCACTAGACAGAGATTTATGGAGGCAGATTACTAACTGGATAATAGAAACAGACTGACAAACTCGGAAGTGACGCACGCATTCATAGCAAGTGTCCATAGAGACTGCACAGACATATTTATTTATTTATTTATTTATTTATTTATTTATTATTATTATTATTATTATTATTATTATTATTATTATTATTATTATTATTATTATTATTATTATTATGTTATTATTATTTTATTATTATTATTATTATTATCATCATTATTATTATTACAAAAAATAATACTTCAATTTACTTACAGGATACTGTTCTAGTGCTCCAGTCTTTGGCAGAATATGGTCTTTACTTCACGGACAAGCTACCTAATGGTCAAGTGAAAGTGAGCGTGTCTGGTGATGAGAATTTCTCAGAGACCTTGGATATCTCAGGCAGCCGTTCCTTCTTGCTGCAGCAGTTGGATTTGCCGGTGAACACTAACTTTGTGGAAATTACCTTGACTGGGGCTGCTAACACCATTGCTTTTATCAAGGTATGTTGCTTTTCTCGTTTTGCTTACTGGAAGAATATTTGGACATGTTTAAGGGGAACAGACAAGCAGCAGCGAAAATAAAAATTGTTTCTTGAAATAATATAATTCTATCAAAGTCGTGTAAAATATCTTTTCATTCCATTATATACACTTCGACTCAGATATGAATGAGTACCCGGCTATAGTCATGGTCAGTGACAGATATTGTAAGAGTACAAAAAGGATGATGTTCAGGCAACATGTACTTTACACAAATGTTCATTTAGTCCTTATGGACTGCTGAAGAATTAGATGAATTAATATGAAGTTCATCTGTGTAAATATATATAAAAAGTTGTCCCTCACAGTAATTGGATTCAGTAGTCTGATGTCACGTCGCCCGGCAACGACGGCCATCTTGGTTCTAAACAAGGAAAATCATTACTTTTTATTCTTCAAGCTGGCTAGAACTTTTTATATGTCTTGTGATCAGAATGTGTAAAAGTCAAAACATGATCAAATTTATGTTTTTTTTCCCCTCTGGATACGCTTTTATGCTCGCCGGAGAAATATTTCATACGGGCGTCCGCCATTGTTCCGATAGTTTAGAGCCAGTGTTACTAAGTTACCATGCGTCAGTAGGAAGGAAGTGACGTTACGACTATTGAATCCTATTAGACACATTAAGCTGGAGTTGGAAGCTTATGCAGACAATAGCAATTCCTTGCTACCCTTTGGATAAGACACTAGTCTATCACAAAGCACTTTCCATCAGATCTAACAAAACCAGTTACCCATTAGACAATATGCAGACAATAGCAATTCCTTGCTACCCTTTGGATAAGACACTAGTCTATCACAAAGCACTTTCCATCAGATCTAACAAAACCAGTTACCCATGAGACAATATGCAGACAATAGCAATTCCTTGCTACCCTTTGGATAAGACACTAGTCTATCACAAAGCACTTTCCATCAGATCTAACAAAACCAGTTGTCCTGGATGGACAGAGGGGTCAGAAAGAACATCTCAACCCTGTTATAAACACTCAAGCTCAAGTTAATTATACGCATAATAATCCATATATTATTTCAGATCGTGTCTTACTACAATACTCCAGTGACCGAAGTGGTAGTGGAACTTGAATCTGGTAAATCGGTTGGTGGTGTGGATGTTTATACAAGGACCCGATATATGTCTGATATGGAATATCAGGTTGATACCTGTGTTTCCAGGTTGGTGAATAGTTAGTTATTTTTGGGTTGGGTTGTTTTTTTTTTTTTTTGGGGGGGGGGGGGTGTTATTTTGGGTTTTGTTGTCTTTTTGGGGTTTTTTTTTCTTGTTTTTGGTTTTGGGGGGGGGGGGGGGGGGGGGGTTATTTTGGGTTTTGTTGTCTTTTTGGGGATTTTTTTCTTGTTTTTGTTTGTGGGGGTGGGGGGGGGGGGGGTGTTATTTTGGGTTTTGTTGTTTTTTGGGTTTTTTTTTTGACAAGACGTGCCTAATACTTTCCCTCTGTCTAAAGGGATGTAAAGTGATGTAGAAACTTTTAATTCAGAAAAGTGAGTGGAGCAGACACTTCTGTTGGTAACAACAAGAGATGAAGTGAGTAGGAAAGTGCCAGAAGACAATAGAGAATAAAAATGTTCGCGGCGGTGATGGGGGTTTGAACCCGCGACCTTACTGGTTTGACAGCTCCGCCTGGCCGGTGAGAGCGTGACTCTACTGTATGAGCTATACACGATCCTGGATCCCCTATGGGATGAATAAAGGGAATTTTATTTTTATTCATTTTTATTTTTATTCTTTCTTCGATGGACGTTTCAGGAAAAAGCCCTTCATCAGTAAAAGAATAACACTGAAAAAACAAATAAAATGTATGTAGTAAGAATTGTAAATTTATTTGTTTTCAATGATCCTTTGTTTATTGTGGTGCTGACAAAGGGTTTGTACCCGAAACGTCCATTGTACTGTTCCCATTCGAAGCCTTTTCACCATTTTCACCTTTTCGTTAGTATCAGAATCCAGTGAGTACTTAATTATATTATATTAAGTGTCTTTAACCCTCTTCTTACCACCCATAGAAAAATCGTCACATTCGTCACGATGTAACCGACAATTTTCTCATTCTGATTTCTCTTGTAAATCACAAAATTTAAATCAATTCTTTGATTACAGATATAGATACTCAACACTGTGTTGTAGAGCTCACTTGTTACTTTTTGTTTGAGTAAGAAATGTCTTTTTTTGTGCTGGGTGAGTGTGAATTTTCGGGGGAAATTCTAAAAATAGATGGTAAGGAGAGAGTTAACCTATTTATTTAAAAATTCCTTTGCAGCACGTTAGAACAAGGTGTTGGGATGTATGTGGCCACCATGTCTCTGCCATCTGGCGAGGTGCCGGGCGACAGCATTGAGATGATGAAGGCCCTTAACCCATCCGTGTCACAAGTCGAAGTGGAGGAAGGAGAAGGAGTCATTCATTATTACATGAACGATGTAAGCCTTTATTTTATCAATCATTTTCAATCTCAACGGCATGTTTTAACTCACTCACTCAATCTTAGAGATTTTTACTACTTTTCAAAATTGGAAAAAAAAAAATGTGTTAAGAATGAGCATGTGGCGAGATAGTTTTATTCAACCACCATTAACACGCAAAAACTAAAAACATTTGCTTTGATACTACGCTTATAATTTGTCTCAGAAAAATGAAATATATAGGCATGGGGTAAAAGTAACCCCAGGTAAACTACGGATATAGTCAGTGTTAGGGTTGAGTGAGTTAAATAAAAAAAAAATAATTTTTTTAAAAGTTAAGGTGCATCCCTGATACTCGACTCCATTGTGAATTTAGTGGCTGCTGGCTATAATAATATAGTCAATGCCAGGGATATTAGTACAAAAAGGATGTCTAACATGCGACTGGTACTGTACGAAACACCCTCACATATACACAGACATGCGCACCCACATTTGAATTTGGAATGATGAGACTGCATTATCTTTTATGTCATTTTTAAAAAAATGAAAATTTTGTTTCTATAAACGTATTTGCTTGCTATTCACAGGTTCCTAAAAACAGCTTGTGCTTGAAGACCAGAGTTGAAAAACAAATGCAATTTGCTGCTCAAGAACCTGGCTCAGTCAAACTTTACTCTTATTATGAACCTGGTATGTGTAATCAGAAAAAAAAAAAATAAAGAAAAAAAAGAGCTTTTATATAGCGCAATATCCACTTAATGTGCTCAAAGCGCTTTGCAAGGGGTCCCTGACCAACAACAACATGTAACATGTAGAACGAGACATGACACCTGTTAGGTGATATTTTTTTTTTAAATTGAGTTTTTATATAGCGGAATATCCACTTAATGTGCTCAAAGCGCTTTACAAAGAGTCCCTGGTCAACAGCAACATTTAACATGTAGGACGGGACATGACGTCTGTTAGGCGATATGAATTTTTAGGACAAAGACAACGCTGTTAATGGCCAGGTACTCATTTTACATCTGAGTACGTTGAGAGAATGTGAGTAAAGAGCCTTTTCTAAGGACTCACTATGCGCTGAGCGCGAGGCTCGAACCCAGGACCTTCTGATCCGAAAGCGAGTGTCATACCACTAGACCACATAGCCGCATAGTTACTCAATTGACACCCGAGTACAGTGAGATAATTTTAGTAAAAATCCTTTTCTAAGGACTCAATTGTGCGCCCCTCAGAGTGGAGATTCAAACCCAGGACCTTCCGATCCCAAGGTTGAGTGTCATACCACTAGACCATTTGGAAATTGGGGAAAGTCATTTGCCAGAACACAGACGAACACTTTATCCAAAAGGTATCAAGTAATTGTTACACATCTATCTACCACATCCTGTTTGTGTCAATAAATTCATTTCACTATACCGAGTTTTATCGTAGCCATTGTTAACATATAGCCTGACACAAGAATCCTCTAGGACTGGCAGATTGACGTCATTTTTAAGGTTTGTGTAGCGTCTAGTGAGTTGTCGTTAGTAGAGCTCAAGGAAACAAGTTATTTCATTGGTTGAACTATTGACTACAACTCACGATTTGTTTTCTTTTGTGGCAAAAGACTGGCATTTTGACGTCATTTTTTGGTCAGTGTCAGGCCATAACTTTATGATGGCTATGGTTTTATCCCCAAATTGTACCATTTCAAAGAGGATAGGGTTACATAGTGCAAATAAACTGTGAATACCTATCAGGGGACTGTGTTTTTCACAGATTGCTTGCTTTTGTTGTGAACACTTCATACACGATGAGGACAAGTCAAGTGAAGGGATGACTTTCAAAGCCTGCTAAGAATCAGTCTATAAAACTGAGAAAACTGCTTTTTCTTTTCTTTTTTTTTGTTGTTGTCATCTGTGTAGTGACTTAAAGAGGAAAATACTGGCCTTTTTTTCGTTTTTTTTTTTGTTGTTGTCATATGTGTAGTGACTTAAAGTAAGAGGAAAATACTGGCCTTTTTTTCTTTTTTTTTTTTTGCCTCATAGGACAATGCCCTTGGTGTTTTGAAACTTCAAATTTTCCAATAGCAATTGCTCGATACCCATTGGATAGGACATTAGTTAGTTTCAAAGTGCTTTTCCACCAATTCTAACAGAGCCCAATAATGGCTGGATGGACAGTGGACATGGGGATGGGGGAAGGGGGGAGGGGGTAAATACAGGTTACGTTTCATGTGAAGCAAGTGCTCTAATAACTGAGCTATCGGGACCCCCTAAAGGCCATTGAGCATGGTCCATATTTTATTTATTTTTTTGGATCATTTTTTTATTTTATTTTATTTTTTTAAAAACGTTCTTAACTTTTCTTCTTATTTTTAAATTTTCCAATCCCTCCCCCGCCCCCATCAGAGTACTATCAAGAGAGTGAGGTGAAGCTTCCAGATCGTCTCACCATATGCCAAGGAGCGGGCTGTGGTCGTGCTCCGGCTCTCCCACTGACCAGTCTTATCCTGACCATTCTTATTTGTTTTATGACCAGTCTTTTGGCCTGTGTGTAAAATGCCAATCAAATCACCATGGATTCAACACGAATTGGAATTTTTTTTCTTCTCTTTTTAAATAGTTTTCAAATTTTCTTTTATTGGATGTTCTGTAGTATGTATTACCATGCAGGGTGTCCACCAAAGTTGGAATATCAGGTGTTGGTCGAATTTTTTTTTAACCCTCTCCTTACTTACCAGCCATTTTCAAGATTCTCCCCAAAAATTCACACCCAACTAACACAAACTAGATTATTTATCACTCTGACATAATGATAATAGCAGTCAAGTTCTTGCCATACATAATTTCTTTAGCAAAACATGCTCTACAACACACTGTTCGTTTTCTTTAAATTTTATGAAGTAGTACAAAAGAAATTTGAATAAGAAAAATGTTGGTTGTATCGTAACGAATGTGACGATTTTCCTATAGTCGGTAAGGAAGAGGGTTAAAGCCTTGTTAGGAAAAGTTTGATTTTAATCGGAAATTGGTTTTTGGTGGTGACAGAATTATTAACAATTAAAAAAAAACAAACAAACTCCACAACATTTCATAATTATGAAGATAATTCTCTTCGAAGAGATATGAGAGAGAGGATTGACGATATGGAAACAGCTTTGAGCTCATTCTAGTTTTCATAATTTCAAAAAGGAAAAAAGGATCTGTACATTGCGCTGTACGTTTTTTGCTTATTTATAGCTATGTTTATAAATGAAAGAATTGAGTTAATTATGGTTTTTTTTGTTTGTTTTTTTTTTTTTTTGAATTTGTGTAGGCTTTGGTTGGGATTTTTTAAAGGTGGGATATTGGTTGACAGTGACACCTTGCCATGATATTATAATGAATTTTAAATCACACTCATATTGGCCACTTAACTTTATCTCAATTTCAGCGGTGATCATGTTATTATTATTATTATGATGATGATGCTGATGATGTTTCTTGTTGTTGAGAGTTTGTTTTTAGTCATAATATTAGGTATCAGATGGTGTGATATGATCTTTTTTATTTTGAAAGTGTAAGAAGAAGATATGTTAAGGGGGCTCAATACTAAAAATACAAAAATATTTAATTGGGACTATTTGGAAAAAAAAAAACTAATGATGTTTCTACATCAGGTATCTTGTAAAAAAAATTTTGATAAAAAAAAAAAACGACGAAATAATTGAAAATCTCTTCGTTGCCATGGAAATGGCGGCCATCTTGGAAAATAAACAAGTTTTTTTGCAAATCAATATACTTAATGAGATAGAGGGGCACTGGCAGACAGCACTTTTATATATGCTTAAGTGTTGTCAGCCAGTGCTCCTCTATCTCATTAAGTAGCATGATTTGCAAATGTTAGCATCAGGTGTTTACCCTACAAGCACATTTTAAAAAAAAAATCTTCTTGAGTAGTAAGAACATGGCAGTAATTGAAGTATGATCGATAGGATATGTGCGGTTGATGTGGTCTTCTAGATGATGTCAATTTTAATTAATTCGTACACCGGGGAAACCAAAACCACATTCCTTATTCAGTCGACAATCCCAGCAAAGACGGAGATGTCTGATGACAATATGCAAAGAAAAGAAAAAAAAAAAGATAACACATATCTGTCAAATTTTTCATAATTTTTGTTTCATTTTTCGTTTATACCTTGCAGTAGATTTGTAATCGATATACTGACATCTCTGTTACCTGCAGGATAAATGACGGGAGCATACAAACACATGACAAATAAATACCTTTTTTTTTCCGAATAAGAAGATGGATGAAAGGATAATTTAATATGTGTTGAATAAGATTTAACTGATTATACAAAGCCTACAGGATAATTAATTAATACTTTAACCTTGTCTGTAAAATCCATTAATCTTCGATAGACTTCATCTCTTAACTCACTCAATCCTAAAGATTTTTGCTACTTTTCAAAATTGGAAAAAAAATGTATTAAAAATGAGCATGTACATAGATGGTTTTATTCAACTGCCATTAGCATGTAAAAACTAAAAACATTAGCTTTGATACTACGCCTATAATTTGTCTCAGAAAACTGTAGTAAATAGGCATGGGGTAAACGTAACACCTGGTAAACTACGGTATAGTCGGTGTTAGGGTTGAGTGAGTTAATTTCATTACCATTTTTAAGATAAGTTTGTTATAAGTCTCATTGACTCCTAGCTGTCGTTGTTTGTTGTTTTTTGTTTGTTTTTTTCTGATATCATCATTCTGAAAATATTACTCCCAAATGTTATTTGTGTCGAAGTTTCTTTATACAATGTTGATCAAATATTTTGTTTCCTAATCGAACAGGGAATTTGAAAGAGTTCTTTCCTCGTATATAAGCCCTCGTATGAATCGTTTACTATTTTTTTAAAATAACAATATTCAAAATGGTTTGACCATGTGAATCAGATAACAGAACTGTTTTTGTTTTTATAAAACTTTACTTTATTCTTCCCTTTTCTCACTGCTTAATGATTTCTGTGATATAAATATTTGAAATGATTATCGAGGTTTGTACTTAAACTAGACTGATCTCTCTCTGACACAGTGCGATCTGATAATTGAGCTATGGCCAATTGGAGAAATTGTAATGAGTAAACACGACTGACTCCCATTCCCATTCGTTGCGACATTACAAAACCAATGATGTTTTGGGCTTTCTGCTCTTGGCTCTATATGTATTATGAAATGGACAATAGCAGTTGCTTGCTACCCTTTGGATAGGACGCTTTTTTTCCTCGTTGATTTTGTTATATTTTTCTTGACACCAAAATTTAGATAAAACATATTATCCAATGGTTCTTGTGTTGTATATACACACATAATGATCACAGTGAAATTATGTTTTTTTTTTGTTTTTTGTTTTTTTTTTTTACAGCAAGCAAAACTTTTGTTATTTTCTGATTGTTCTATGACGTTGTTAGTGTTAGTTTCTCCAACATCATTCGATTTTGTTTTTATAAAATCGTAATGCTATCAGTCCCTTCTTATTCTCCAATATTTTTTCATAAACCTGATAACAGGGGCCAGTGGTATGGTCTTTGCTTCGTACATGAAAAGCACCGAGTTCGATCACTTGCCGCTGCACTGTGTGACCTTGAGCAAGTCACCTCGCCCTTGCTCAATTTGCAGCACTGCACTGCGGCTGACGCCTGGGTTATTCCAGTTTTCCCTTGGAATAGACCCTAGAGACAAATTTTCCCCTATGGGATGAATAAAGGGATTTTTATTTTTATTTTTAACTGGTGTAAAATTGTTATAATTGTTGATATTTGATACAACTATATTTTTAGAAATTAATGTTTCTTGTAACATAACTGATCACTGTTTGTTGACATTTTCCAAATTGGAAAAGGATTGTCCATAACTCTTTCTCACTAGTATTTTTAAATGGCGTTCACATTGTTTTAGTTGTTGGTTTAATATAATGTCTATTAATAGATGATAAATATTGGGGATTCCCTCACTTCCCAATACCCGTTTGTGTTAAGATATAAATGCCCTCGAAAGATTTTGAAATCGAAGCAATTTTTGTTTTTTAAATGGTGGCTCTGAAAAGAGTTGGTTTAAATAAAAAGTCTTGAAGAGGGCTTGACATACTGAAATGAATGGGTACAATTCTTGTATATACATTTTTTTATGTAGAAGAGAAAAAGTCACACATTTAATATATTTTTAATGTTTTTATCAACCAATTCCTCATAATTACTCGCCTAACGAATGCAACTTTTGCCATCTGCCTCTCAATTTATTGTTATGTTAGAATGGTTTTGCACCTCATAAGACAGAAGATTGTTTCTATAACATCCATGGGCCAAAGTGACATAGTCATCCAGCCTCCCCTCATCACCCCCCCCCCCCATCACACTTGATGAGATGAAAGGTGATGTAGATGTAGCAGACGTTAAATTACATACATACCAATTGATTATCATTTGATCTTACCGGTGATAGAACCTTCTCTGCCTCGGTGTAGAACGGCGGGTGATTTTAAATTTTAAATCAAATTTTGCCGTTTTGGTGTAAACGATTTTGTTGCTGAAGTGATTTTGTTACCGAAGTTGGGGAAATTTGTAATAAAAAGCTACAACATTGTCGTTAGATACAGACAAAATTATTGTTTCAATTAGCCGAAGATCTTGCCCCACTCATCAGAGGAAGGACTTTTTGTTGTACTGATAAAATTCTTCTCCCCTGAGGCTTCATCTTAATTTTCTTGATTTATAGACAGAGTTTCCCCGATTTTGAGGTCCCACTGTACCTCGGTTTAAGAATTTCTGCTTTTTTTTGTTTTTACTTTTTCAAAAACTATTTTACCTCTTTGATAAAAAACAGACAAAACATAATTTTCAAATTACACAAAGACAATGCATGTGATAGTTTCAGGTGCTTTTTTCTGATGTTTCAGTATTGTTAATTTTTTACATTTTTTTAAAAAATGAATGATAAATTCTTTTTAAAGAATGCGTTGTTTGATGATTTAAGAAATGAGAATTTATAATTTTGGGAATCAATAAATCCAATTTTGCGATGATGATACACATTTTGCGATGCCATAATGTAATGTTGTCAACAGTTGCCATAGTAGCATTGATGAGGCTTGTTTTGCTCACCCATGTGTTCTTGTTGATTGTTACCATTGTTGTTCTTCTTTTTCTTCTTGCTTGTCCCTGAAGTAAATCAAAGCTGGATTTTGATGCCAGTAATGAATTCCACAGTCCTCCGAACGTCACTGGCATGCCATAGAGTTTTGTTTTTTTAAAACGATATATCTTTGTATTAATTGTTGTAAAAATTATTTCAGTATTAAGAGAAACCAGACACTGATATTCGTACTTTGAGTGGAAATTAATTAATATTAGTGATTTATTTGAAACACTGCTTTGATTTCTTTTCTTTTTTTAATGGTTAAAATGGGGAAAGAAATGAAAAGAGATTTGATTCGAAACAGGGCCAAATATAACTAGTACAGAATTATGATAAATAAAGAAATCTATTCACTAAAAAAAAAAAAAATTGGGTTGGAAGTCAAAATTTTGTTGTGTACAGCCCATGCACCCATGAGGGCAGAATTATCGGCAAATCTAAAAGTTATAAAACTATTTTTTTTTACAGATTTATAGACGAGTAACTTGCAAACTTGTAATTCTATCACCTGTTGACTCCGACGAATATTTAGAAAATCTCATAGGGCATATTGATCGGTCATTTGATGTTGGGAATTGGATTCAATAGTCTGATGTCACGCCACCCGGCAACGGTGGCCATCTTGGTTTTAAACAAAGAAAATCATTACTTTTTATTCTTCATGCTGGCTGGAACTTTTCATATGCCTTGTGATCAGAATGTGTAAAAGTCAAAACATTATCAAATTTATGGGTTTTTCCCTCTGGATACGCTTTTATGCTCGGCGGAGAAATATTTCATACGGGCGTCCGCCATTGTTCAGATAGTTTAGAGCCAGTGTTACTAAGTTACCATGCGTCATTAGGAAGGAAGTGACATTACGACTGTTGAAGCGTATTGCCCTTTGGCCGCCCTGCCCTGATTGCCAGATTAATTTGCACGCACCCACCGACATTTCCAGACCAATTTTAATCGTTGACAGTTATCAAAAGATTTTATCACGCCCGATCTACGTTAATTTCCACAATACAGTGTTATACTAATTAAATAATATAAAATAGATGAGTGTCTGTTTTTTAATAGGCCTTCATTTCTATTCTCCGCAAATATTTCGAATTCTCGACTACTAAGTAAAAAATAAAAGCCACAAACCCTTACGTTACTTGATCGAGTCAGCATGCATTTTTCACTGTAATCTTGCGGTATTATTATGATTTTACAATTTGTCTTCTTCACCCTAAATCACAAGACATAACAAGAATTACAAGGTTGTCGAGAGACCATTGTCATTTCTTTTCCTTTGTTTTTTTTTTTACTGTTAAAAAAAAGGTAAGAAATAGCAGTTTTAAAAACTCAAAATATTTCAAAATGGTCGGGACGGTCTTCACAGTGTTGAGTCCCAATAATATAATAATATCACTTCCCTTGTATCTTGGGTGGGAGAAAGAAAAGAAAAAAAAGGGAGGGGGGGGGGTTCTTGGGTTTGTTTGTTTTTCCCTCTTTGAGCACTATTCCATACAGCTCTCCCATGACCATTTATTACTTTCATCCATGATAACGAAGTAGTTTAACTGTGGCTTTATTTAGCAAATTTGCAACTAACTTTGATCACAATTCTTTTTATATAATGTTATCAAGTTTAAATCCAGTCGTTGTACTTAAATATTACATAAGAAATGGTATTTGTCAAATGTCCCTTTGATTTTATGTTACATAATTGAATGGTATTTGTCAAATGTCCCTTTGATTTTATGTTACATATTTGAATGGTATTAATTTGTCAAATGTCCCTTTGATTTTATGTTACATAATTGAATGGTATTTGTCAAATGTCCCTTTGATTTTATGTTACATAATTGAATGGTATTTGTCAAATGTCCCTTTGATTTTATTTGAATGGAATTTGTCAAATGTCCCTTTGATTTTATGTTACATAATTGAATGGTATCTGTCAAATGTCCCTTTGATTTTCTGTTACATAATTGAATGGTATTTGTCAAATGTCCCTTTGATTTTATGTTACATAATTGAATGGTATCTGTCAAATGTCCCTTTGATTTTATGTTACATAATTGAATGGTATTTGTCAAATGTCCCTTTGATTCTATGTTACATAATTGAATGGTATCTGTCAAATGTCCCTTTGATTTTCTGTTACATAATTGAATGGTATCTGTCAAATGTCCCTTTGATTTTATGTTACATAATTGACTACTTGACTCAAATCAGAAAATCCTTTTCTTACAATGTAATGTGACCATCTGCCTCAACGTGGTGTTCTGTTGCTGGCTTGAACCAAGGCCCTCTTTATAGAAGGCCTTGCTTGAACCAAATGTCAGAAATGGAACTTTGGGTTGGTAACATCCGGACCAGGCAAGTTGAGATTTTTATATTTTAAAATTCTACAATTGTTTTCCTCAATAAAATAAATTTAACTCTAATTTCATTTGTTTTTGTTTTTTGTCTGTGTGTGTGTGTGTGTGTGTGGGGGGGGGGGGGGGGGGGGTGTTGGGTTTTTTTTTTTTTTTAATATTTGTTTTTTTGTTGTTCAATTTAAAGCTCAAAACCTGTATTTATTGTTGGCAATAAGTATGACATTAGAGTAACTTTTAACTTTTAACACATTTTACAATAATAATAATAACAATAATAATAATAAATTATTATTATTATTATTATTATTATTATTATTATTATTATTATTATTATTATTATTATTACTATTATTATTATTATTATTATTATTATTATTATTATTATTATTATTATTATTATTATTATTATTATTATTATTATTATTATTATTATTATTATTATTATTATTATTGTTATTCAGTAGTTCGACTTTTTAATCTAATTCTTAGTGTCTAATCTATTTCCGACATAATATTCTACCATTATTGAAACACTTGGACATTACACACAATGATGAAATATTCAAGAAATATTGCTAAAGGGATATATTCAAGAAAGGCACCTGGGTGGGGTTCCTGACCTCCCATAGTGGGCAGGGGGGTCCATACTGTGTCTTCTATCCCCCTGTATCTGGGTGGGGTTCCTGACCTCCCATAGTGGGCAGGGGGGTACATACTGTGTCTTCTATCCCCTTATATCTGTTTTCCAACATGCTTTCTGTCTTTGTCTTGGAATGAGATTACTTGATTTTGTCCTGGCCCTGACCATATAATCTGGGTGGGGTTCCTGACCTCCCATAGTGGGCAGGGAGGTACATTCTGCGTCTTCTATCACCTTATATCTGTTTTCCAACATACTTTCTGTCTTTGTCTTAGAATGAGATTACTTGGTTTTGTCCTGGCCCTGGCCAGAGTCTGGCTGGGAGGGAAACAGTCAAATATTATTGTTTTGGGAGATGATATTTTTTTCCTTATAAATCATCTCTCTGTTATGTATTATTATATTTGTTATTTTGAATGTATAATGTAAGCATTTGAGTGTGTTCCTCTTTGTTGGATTTTGTGATTGTGTCCGGATGAGACTTATAGGTAGCGGGTGGTTGGATGGGAGCATCACCCTTGAATCATATACCTATGATGTTCGCATGGGTGTACGATCCGATAGTGATGTCGTTTCTTCTTCTCTTTACTAACCTATCCTGCTTCTTTGGTTTGTGATTGTATTTTTGACAGGGGATATTTTTTTTTCTGTAAATCTCCTGCCTGTTTGTTCTTGGTTATTTATAATTTAGCTTATGATATCTTTAGGTTATGATTTTGATTTACATTTGTACTATTTTTGTTAGATTGCTTGTTTTTTTGTTTCAGCGGTCTCTCATATAACCTCAATTGTGTTGGAAGAGACCTAAAGCAACAAACAAACAAAAAAAAAGACTTATAGGTAATCTCAAACTAAGTACATTGGTGGTATGCTCTTGGAATTTACATCTGATCCTTATTTGTTCCCAGTTCTCCTATGTCTTACTTTTTCTTGGGTGCTTTAATTGTAATTCTAGAACTTTTTACTATCCCATTTTCTTACTTTTTACTGGCGCTGATATGACCTAAATGTGTTGCAAACGCTGTAAAACCCTTAAAAACAAACAAACAACAACTTTAAATTTTATGATGAACAAAAGAAATTTGAATAAGAAAAAAAAATAATTGAGTTTTATATAAAAATTGAACTTTATATAGCGCAATATCCACTAAATGTGCTCAAAGCGCTTTAACATGTAGCACGGGACATGACGCCTGTTGGCGATATTACAATTTTTCGGGCAAAGACAACGCTGTTAACGGCCAGGTACTCATTTTACACCTGAGTACGGTGAGAGAATGTGAGTAAAGAGCCTTTTCCAAGGACTCTCCTATGCGCCGACCGCGAGGCTCGAACCCAGGACCTACCGATCCGAATGCGAGTGTCATACCACTAGTCCACATAGCCGCATAAGAAAAAGGTTGGTTGTATCGTAACGAATGTGACGATTTTCCTATAGTTGGTAAGGAGAGGATTAAAGAAATACCATCATTTAATTTATTATATTTTTTTGTTCGTTTGTGGGACTTCCAATAGCTCAGTGTATAGATAGTTCGAAGTTGACGCCACTCAGGTCTTTGTTATTATTTTCTGCCATCCGCGTTTATGAGTAATTCTCACTAAACTGTATTAACCAGACTATAAACGTTCAAGGTTACACATAGTTTTGTGTGTTAATAATAATAATAATAATCTTTATTGTCCAAATAGGCAATTATTGTTAGGTTACAGCTCTTGTAATATGGGAAAAAAGTAATTAAAATAGTAGTAATAACGATGATAATAATGCTGATAGTAATGATGATGATGATAATAATAATAATAATAATAATAATAATAATAATAATAATAATAATAATAATAATAATAATAATAATAATAATATAATAATATTATAATAATAATAAATAATAATAATAATAATAATAATAATAATAATAAGAAGAAGAAGAAGAAGAAGAAGAAGAAGAAGAAGAAGAAGAATGGCAATGTTGTGAACTCCTTAGCCAAGCGCATACTATCTATAGAACTTTCGCTTCACGTGTAAAGAGAATTAAATAAATGTAACCGATCTCGATTAAAGTCGACTCACAGTACACACAGAAGCTGTGTGTCATCCACAATTTTAAAAAATATTGAGCTTTTTTTATATAGCGCAATATCCACTATGTGCTCAGAGCGCTTTACAAGGAGTCCCTGGTCAACAACAATATATAACATGTAGGACGGGACATGACGTCTGTTAGGCGATATGACAATTTTTCGGACAAATAATAATAATAATAATAATAATAATGATAATAATAATAATAATAATAATAATAATAATAATAATATATATCTTTATTGTCCCCAAAAAAGTGGCAATTTGTCATTTGGTTACACATTTATAACAATACAGTATTGACATAGACACACACAGACAACGCTGTTAACGGCCAGGTACTCAGTTTACACCTGAGTACGGTGAGAGAATGTGAGTAAAGAGTCTTTTCCAAGGACTCAACTATGCGCCTAGCGAGGCTCGAACCCAGGACCTTCCGATCCGAAAGCGAGTGTCATACCATAAGACCACATAGCCGCACAAAACCCCAAAGTCATTCCCATCGCATATAAATATTATAATCTGATAATATCTGGGCCTTGCCAGTCGGGTGATTAGGTTGTTTAGCTCTCACTAAAGTCAATCTACGATCTAACCGTGGCCTTCGTAAAGTTATGGCCTGACACTGACCAAAATATGACGTCAAAATGCCAGTCTTTTGTCAAAAAAAAAAAGAAAACAAATCGTGAGTTGTATTCAATAGTTCAACCAATGAAATAACTTGTTTCCGTGAGCTCTACTAACGACAACTCACTAAGCGGTGCAAAAAAAAAAAAAAAAAAAATGACGTCAAACTGCCAGTCCTTTTGGATGTCAGTATCAGGCTATAGATAGTTCGAAGATGACGTCACATATATCTTTGTTATTGTAATTTGCCATCCGCGTTTATGAGTAATGCTCACTGAATTGTATTAACCTGATTATAAACGTTCATGGATACACCCAGTTTTGTGTGTTGGTCCGTTACACTTCCGGATGGCAATGTTATGAGCTTCTTAGCCAAGCGCATACTATCTATAGATAGAACGACGATGACGTCACTCATGCCTTTGTTTTGTTTTGTTTTGTTTGCCATCCATGTTTGTGAGTAATTTTCACTAAACTGTATTAACCATACTATATAAACAGCGTGGCTCAGCGGTACGGTCTTTGCTTCGTACCCATGGCCTCCTTGAGTCACCATGATCGTAGGTACCCAAAGGTACCGAGTTCGATCACCCGCCGTTGGAATTGACCCAAGAGACAAATTTCCCCTATCGGATGAATAAAGGGAATTTATTTATTTACTTAGTTATTCATTTTTATTATTTATTTTTATAAACGGTTAAGGCTACACATAGTTTTGTGTGTTGGTTCGTTATCCTTCCGGATGGCAATGTTGTGAGGTTTTTTTAGCCAAGCGCGTAGAAGGTAAGTAAAAAAAAAATAATTGAGCTTTATATAGAGCAATATCCACTAAATGTGCAAAAAAGCGCTTTACAAAGGGTCCCTGGTCAAGCAACATTTAAAATGTAGGACAGGACATGACGCCTGTTAGGCGATATTACAATTTTTCGGACAAAGACAACGCTGTTAACGGCCAGGTACTCATTTTACATCTGAGTACGGTGAGAGAATGTGAGTAAAGAGCCTTTTCCAAGGACTCAACTATGCGCCGAGCGCGAGGCTCGAACCCATGACCTTCCGATCCGAAAGCGAGTGTCATACCACTAGACCACATAGCCGCATAAGAAAAAGGTTGGTTGTATCGTAACGAATGTGACGATTTTCCTATAGTTGGTAAGGAGAGGATTAAAGAAATACCATCATTTAATTTATTATATTTTTTGTTCGTTTGTGGGACTTCCAATAGCTCAGTGTATAGATAGTTCGAAGTTGACGCCACTCAGGTCTTTGTTATTATTTTCTGCCATCCGCGTTTATGAGTAATTCTCACTAAACTGTATTAACCAGACTATAAACGTTCAAGGTTACACATAGTTTTGTGTGTTAATAATAATAATAATAATCTTTATTGTCCAAATAGGCAATTATTGTTAGGTTACAGCTCTTGTAATATGGGAAAAAAGTAATTAAAATAGTAGTAATAACGATGATAATAATGCTGATAGTAATGATGATGATGATAATAATAATAATAATAATAATAATAATAATAATAATAATAATAATAATAATAATAATATAATAATAATAATAATAATAATAATAATAATAATAAAAGAAGAAGAAGAAGAAGAAGAAGAAGAAGAAGAAGAAGAAGAAGAAGAAGAAGAAGAAGAAGAAGAAGAAGAAGAAGAAGAAGAAGAAGAAGAAGAATGGCAATGTTGTGAACTCCTTAGCCAAGCGCATACTATCTATAGAACTTTCGCTTCACGTGTAAAGAGAATTAAATAAATGTAACCGATCTCGATTAAAGTCGACTCACAGTACACACAGAAGCTGTGTGTCATCCACAATTTTAAAAAATATTGAGCTTTTTTTTATATAGCGCAATATCCACTATGTGCTCAGAGCGCTTTACAAGGAGTCCCTGGTCAACAACAATATATAACATGTAGGACGGGACATGACGTCTGTTAGGCGATATGACAATTTTTCGGACAAATAATAATAATAATAATAATAATAATAATGATAATAATAATAATAATAATAATAATAATAATAATAATATATCTTTATTGTCCCCAAAAAAGTGGCAATTTGTCATTTGGTTACACATTTATAACAATACAGTATTGACATAGACACACACAGACAACGCTGTTAACGGCCAGGTACTCAGTTTACACCTGAGTACGGTGAGAGAATGTGAGTAAAGAGTCTTTTCCAAGGACTCAACTATGCGCCTAGCGAGGCTCGAACCCAGGACCTTCCGATCCGAAAGCGAGTGTCATACCATAAGACCACATAGCCGCACAAAACCCCAAAGTCATTCCCATCGCATATAAATATTATAATCTGATAATATCTGGGCCTTGCCAGTCGGGTGATTAGGTTGTTTAGCTCTCACTAAAGTCAATCTACGATCTAACCGTGGCCTTCGTAAAGTTATGGCCTGACACTGACCAAAATATGACGTCAAAATGCCAGTCTTTTGTCAAAAAAAAAAGAAAACAAATCGTGAGTTGTATTCAATAGTTCAACCAATGAAATAACTTGTTTCCGTGAGCTCTACTAACGACAACTCACTAAGCGGTGCAAAAAAAACAACAAAAAATGACGTCAAACTGCCAGTCCTTTTGGATGTCAGTATCAGGCTATAGATAGTATGCGCTTGACTAAGAAGCTCATATCATTGCCATCCGGAAGTATAACGGACCAACACACAAAACTTTGTGTATCCATGAACTTTTATAGTCTGGTTAATACAGTTCAGTGAGAATAACTCACAAATGCGGATGGCAAAATACAATAACAAAAGCTTGAGTGACGTCATCTTCGTTCTATCTATAGATAGAATGCGCTTGGCCAAGGAGTTCACAACATTCCCATCCGGAAGTATAACGGACCAACACACAAACTCTGTGTAACCATGAACTTTTATAGTCTGGTTAATACAGTTTAGTGAGAACAACTCACAAACGCGGATGGCAAAAACAATAACAAAGGCCTGAGTGACGTCATCTGCATACTATCTATAACATAACGATGGCTACGATCTAACACACCATGAACGTTAAAGATTACTACTTATTGTTTTGTGTGTGGGTACGCTTTATTTGGCGGCTAGAACGGGTGATTATTCTACCTAATACCATCAATATCCTCATAACATTTTATGAGTCGATCACAGCACTGCCGTACTCTGGAAAAACACATAATATTTAAAAATTTGGCCAGAAAACTCGTCCTTCAAAAATGATATCGATCGATTTAAATGACACTCATCTTGGCAAAAACTCTCAAACCCGGGACTCCGGTTACACACAGATTTGTGTATTTTTGTACGTTATATCCGGCTGGCGGAGTGTTGTGAGTAAATTACCTAAGCGCACAGCATCAATAAATTGTGTGCTCTTGTGAGTGCTGTTCACTCGTAGAGATCATCAAACCGTTGAAAAAAAAAGGTAATAGTGTTTAGATATCGTCAAAGAGCTCGTTCCAAGCGTGGCCCTCGTCAAGTTATGGCCTGATACTGACCAAAATATGACGTCAAAATGTCAGTCTTTTGCCACAAAAGAAAACAAATCGTGAGTTGTATTCAATAGTTCAGTCAATGAAATAACTTGTTTCCATGAGCTCTACTAACGACAACTCACTAGACGGTGCAAAAACCAAATAATGACGTCAGACTGCCAGTCCTTTTGGATTTCAGTATCAGGCTATAGATAGTTCGAAGATGACGTCACATATATCTTTGTTATTGTAATTTGCCATCCGCGTTTATGAGTAATGCTCACTGAATTGTATTAACCTGATTATAAACGTTCATGGATACACCCAGTTTTGTGTGTTGGTCCGTTACACTTCCGGATGGCAATGTTATGAGCTTCTTAGCCAAGCGCATACTATCTATAGATAGAACGACGATGACGTCACTCATGCCTTTGTTTTGTTTTGTTTTGTTTGCCATCCATGTTTGTGAGTAATTTTCACTAAACTGTATTAACCATACTATATAAACAGGGCTCAGCGGTACGGTCTTTGCTTCGTACCCATGGCCTCCTTGAGTCACCATGATCGTAGGTACCCAAAGGTACCGAGTTCGATCACCCGCCGTTGGAATTGACCCAAGAGACAAATTTCCCCTATCGGATGAATAAAGGGAATTTATTTATTTACTTAGTTATTCATTTTTATTATTTATTTTTATAAACGGTTAAGGCTACACATAGTTTTGTGTGTTGGTTCGTTATCCTTCCGGATGGCAATGTTGTGAGGTTTATTTAGCCAAGCGCGTAGAAGGTAAGTAAAAAAAAAATAATTGAGCTTTATATAGAGCAATATCCACTAAATGTGCAAAAAAGCGCTTTACAAAGGGTCCCTGGTCAAGCAACATTTAAAATGTAGGACAGGACATGACGCCTGTTAGGCGATATTACAATTTTTCGGACAAAGACAACGCTGTTAACGGCCAGGTACTCATTTTACATCTGAGTACGGTGAGAGAATGTGAGTAAAGAGCCTTTTCCAAGGACTCAACTATGCGCCGAGCGCGAGGCTCGAACCCATGACCTTCCGATCCGAAAGCGAGTGTCATACCACTACACCACATAGCCGCACGTGGCTATGTAGCAGTGGTGTTGTGAGTGAAAAGGATCACCTGTGTTGGGATTGAGGAGGGATCCGTGTAACTCGTCTCCTACACATCGCACACAAAGTTTGTTCTCTCAAATGTACGCTTCAGGATTTCACAGATCAACCGTGGTCTCTTATTGTCACATTTTTTTTCAACAGCAGTGAGACCTTTATCCCGTGATATTTGGATATATTACAGATGTTGGTGCATTACGCTGCTTGCTATAGTTTGGTGGGTCATCAAACCTAATGCTATCAATGCCTAGATAACCAAGTAATGTAAATTGCAACCACTAGTAAAAGGTAATTATTTAAAAAATTAACATCACATAATATACATCATCACCATGACGGGAGACCTTCCATAAGCTACTACATCCCAAGTATTCTTGTTTAAGTAGGGGGTTTGGGAGGGGGAAAACTTTTTTTCATATATTTTTTTAAAGTCTCCCCCCTCCCAAACCCCATACACTAGAACTTCTAGTAGGGGGTTTGGGAGGGGGGAGACTTTAAACAAAAAAGTTTCCCCCTCCTAACCCCCCTACTAGAACAAGAATACTTGGGATGTAGGAGCTTATGGAAAGTCTCCCACCATGACTTATCACTCCCCGTGGCCTCCGTCACTGCCAATCGAAACAACCTTCTGTCCTGCGCGGTCCTGGGCCATCCTTCCACATTCAGTCACTGGCTTATATTCATCCATTCGCTGATGTCTTGTGACCATCTTCTTCTTTGTATCCCTCTCCCTCTTTTACCCTCCATAATACCTACAAATAATATACATAATAATAAACATAGAGGGGTTCAAAAAATTCATCTTTACGGAAAGCGGTCATAAACTGAAATCTTTTCTACTCTTTTTCTAGTTTGAAACACGTTCTATTTGTGCTCTTTTGTTAAAATGTTTAGTAAAGGCTACTACTTCCATAGCGATAAGAACAACAAATCGACCGGAAGTTAGCAGCAGCAGCTGAAAACAAATGCTGAAGTTTGTTTTCTCTGTCCTTTCCTTCTTCAAAAAATGTAACAAATAAACTGTTCATTGAAATATAACTGTCAGGATTATACTATCCAAATGTTTTTGTGTGGTGGATTGCATTTTTAAATGTTTGAGCGTCTTGTTTTAACTTTGGGTTTGAGAAGCTGAAACCGCTGGATACCACCTCAAATTCAAGATGCTCAAACTAAATAATCTGCTACAAAGTGTCAAGCCTGGAGAGGATGAAATCAAATCAAAGAATAAAAGTTTGACGGAAAAGACCGAGCTGGAAATTCTAGTGCAAAGAAGATCAGATGAAGTTCGCAAGAAAGCTCAACATCATTGGGCGCTTCTTCGAAATTCAGTATGCAGTGTAAAAAGAGTAAGTCAGTAGTAAACATTAACATGTGTAATAATATATATGATCATTTATAGTAATGATATTAACCCCCTACTCGACATTTAAAAAAACAAAGAATACTGGGGATGTAGGAGCTTTCGAAAGGGGAGGCCCTAGCCTTAACAAATATGATTAGGATAGTAATATTATCTAAGTAAGGTAATTTAGAAGACCGAGCCGCCAACGTTCTGGCGTCAAGCGCGGGTGGGCTGAATGATCATGATCATTCGTTATATCTAGTTTTATTTTTAATGAGGTCCTGAAGCTATGACATAGCTTTTCGTTCATGAATTTACGATAAACAATACGATTTCAATGCCCTTGTTGTTGTCGCTGCTGCTGCTGCTGTGTCATTTTTGCTATTGTTTTTCCGATGAATAATCTTTAAACTTTAAACTGAAACTCTACCATAAACGCCACCACCACACCACCACCAACATCCACTACAACAACTACTACTACTACTACTACTACTACTACTACTACTACTACTACCACTACTACTACTACTACTACCACCACTACTACACTACACTACACTACTACTACTACTACTACTACTACTACTACTATTACTATTACTTATTATTATTATTATTATTATTATTATTATTATTATTATTATTATTATTATTATTATTATTACTAATAATACTACCATTGTTAATATTGTTATTCTGTAGGCCGTTGAAGAAGCGGAATTGAAAGACCTGGTTATCACTCATGGAATACACAGAGAAAGGAAACTCAACCACCCATATGGCATTACACAAGTTATTTTCTTACCAAAAGAGAGGGTGAGTATCAGTCTCTGAGTCCGTGGAGTCTAAATAAAGCATTAAATCAGTATATTTGTACACCACCAGTGAGAAGGATGAGTTGTGCTCAGCACATTTCTGATCTAGAGGGGCAAATATAGCAACATACCAAAAATCATGTTGCCATGCATTCTCTTGTTCTATCCCACACACCTTAACCACCGCCATCATCATCATCATCATCATCATCATCATCATCATCATCATCATCATCATCATCATCATCACCATCATCATCATCATCATCATCATCATCATCATCATCATCACCATCATCATCATTTTCATCATCTTCATCACATCATCATCATCATCATCATCATCATCATCATCATCATCATCATCATCATCATCATCAGCATCATCAGGACATTTTTCAAGGTTTCTTTTTTTGCACATAAATTCTTGAAATAGGGGCAAAACAAATAATCATATCAAATTTCGACTTTTAAAAGTATTTTCGTTTTCACAGTGGCCAGTAGTTCAGTTGGTAGAGCATACACGTCACATGCAATGGGATTGAGATTGATCTCTGGTGCAGTCAAAATTTTATTCAGACCCCCCTGTCCACTCAGCAGTGATCGGGTAGCTGGGTCTGTTAGATCTGATGGAATTTGCGACAGACAACTGTCCTATCCAAAGGACAGCAAACAATTGCTATTGTCTGTTTCACACCATAGAAACTGGGATAAACTCCGGCTCCATGGACCCAATGGGTCTGAAGGACTACTTTTTATAATTTTTTTAAAGGGGACTTAACCCTCTCCTTACCAACTATAGGAAAATTATCACATTCGTTATGATACAACCAACATTATTCTTATTCAAATTTCTTTTGTACATCATAAAATTTAAAGAAAAGGAACTGTGTTGTAGAACATGTTTTGCTAAAGAAATTGTGTATCGCAAGAACGTACTGCTATTGTGTGATAAACAATATATTTTTGTGATAGTTGGGTGTGAAGTTTTGGGGAAAATCCTGAAAATGGCTGGTAAGGAGAGACTTAATCAGCTAGCAAAATATTCACACAATATTTATCATACCAACTTTCACTTATTTTTAATTTTTTTTTTTCAGGAATATTTGACTTGTGATGGACAGAACTTTAAATTTTTCATGGAGGATGGGCGGAAGAAAGATTTGATTCCTACTGAGGAAGGAATAAACCGCCTTATCTACTCTAGTCAGACGAATCAATTTGTTGGATGGAGGCACGGAGAGCAATCACTCTTTGTTAGTAGATTAAATCTTGATTTACTTACCATTCACAATCCCTTATCTTGATCTCTTAACGTTATTCCAGGGATGCCCTTTTTCCAACTAAAACCAGAAATCAGGCTTTTTGAAATAAAAAAAAAATAATAAAAAAAAATAAAATTCGCTTTATTCATCCCATTGGGGAAATTTGTCTCTAGAGTCTATTCCAAGGGAAGACTGGAACAACCCAGGCGTCACCCGCAGTGCAGCAATGCAAATTGACTAGGGTGATGTGACTTGCTCAAAGCCACACAGCACAGCGGGTAATCGAACTCGGTACCTTTCGGGTGTGAATCGGAGACCGTACTGCTGAGCCACACTGCCCCATCCAGCTGACTTTGCTCAGTATTGGTTACTTACTTACTTACTTATCCGAACCAGCGACCACCTGAGCTCTAGCCCTTCGGTCTTGTGCCATGACATAGAAGTTAGACGTCTTTTGTAGTTGTTCAGTATTGATTAAAAGATGACAGATGAAAGGGTTGTTTAAAGGCAGCAGTTAACGGGAAGATTGATGGATTTATATCCTTTTCTATGATTGTGGGTCATACCATTTGATGGAGCCAAGAGAAGTTTTGTACAAAATATTTTCATATATATGCTCTTTACGAGAAACATTTTCAGTCTTTTTTAAAATTTTAGCAAAGGACATCCATGAAGCGGGTGGTTGGATGGGAGCATCACCATTGAATCATATACCTATGATGTTCGCATGGGTGTACGATCCGATAGTGATGTCGTTTCTTCTTCTCTTTACTAACCTATCCTGCTTCTTTGGTTTGTGATTGTATTTTTGACAGGGGATATTTTTTTTTCTGTAAATCTCCTGCCTGTTTGTTCTTGGTTATTTATAATTTAGCTTATGATATCTTTAGGTTATGATTTTGATTTACATTTGTACTATTTTTGTTAGATTGCTTGTTTTTTTGTTTCAGCGGTCTCTCATATAACCTCAATTGTGTTGGAAGAGACCTAAAGCAACAAACAAACAAACAAAAAAGACATCCATGAAACCTTATTTCTCCTATTTTATCTGTTGTTAGACTTGGCAAAATGTACTCTCCATTAGATTAGCGTCCTATACAAAGAGTAGCAATGCTACAAAAAAACAAAAAAAAACCCCCAAAAAAACAGGGTCAACTTTGGTATACAGGTCATATTCAATTTCTAGTCCATAAGATGCAAAAGGTACATTGCCCATCATTGCAAATCTTATACATATCAATTATATCGACCACACCACATCCTGTCACTCCATAATTTATTCAATCTTCCCAGTGTTCTTGTGTATGTGGAAAACGCGTTGAAATGATGTTGGGTCTCCGATGACTATTATGTCATGCGGTAGTTTGTTCCATTCATATTTTACTTAACTCATATTATTATTTTGAAATCAAATACAAAGCATGATGAAAACCAAATAGGAATACTGTCTGCTATTTTGTTTGACTTTAATTTTTGGATTTTACAAATATTTTGTTTTGAAATATTTCTTTTGAGGAACTGAGGGAATTTGGAAAATACATTAAGTTTCAATAACTTTTGAGATTGAAGTAAAAAGGAAAAGCAAAAGGAAGAAGAAAAATAATGATAATAAGCCCTTAAAGCAATTCTCTTATTATAAAAACAATATTATTTTTCACCAGCTGATGTCTCGAACGTTTGAGATCACATCTCAATCGAATGCAGTGGGAAAAATTCTGTTGGCAGCTTATAATGGCAACACTGGAGAGCTTATCACTGTTGGACCTCACTTTATTACTGTATGTAATGATAGATAGATGGGTAGATAGATATACTCCTGAATAGATAGATGGAGAAGGAGGAGAGAGAGAGGGAGAGAGAGAGAGAGAGAGAGAGAGAGAGAGAGAGAGAGAGAGAGAGAGAGAGAGAGAGAGAGAGAGAGAGAGAGAGAGAGAGAGCGCGAGCGAAGGCGGGACGGGTCTGATGATTACAAAATATATAACTAAAAAAAAAAGAAGAAAAATAGCTTTACATTATATCGTACTATTTTGCTCTGTATTATTGCGCTTTTCAAAGAGTGCCAAATAATTGAGAATTTAACCAGTAAAGAAGTTTGTTGTTTTTTTGTTTTTTTTAATCTATCATTTGATTTTCATTTGCTTTCTTCTTTCCCTACCCCGCCCCCTCCCAGTGTTGGTGCTTCCGTTATGGAGCACGTCACTTGATTCCAAGAAAGACAACCAAGACAAAGTTTGGAGAGAAGAAGATGTTTGTACAGATGGTCTTGGAAGAAACGGCTAGTCGTTCACAGAGGATGTTCTTTGCTCAGGGCAACGGTGTTGTGGTATGGGATTTTCTTTTATTGCCAGAGCTAAAAGAAATGCAGTCCAAGTCTTGTCGTAGTTTTATATAGTCTTTCAATGTTAACTATTTATAATCTTTAAGAAAGATTAAGATGATATTTTATATCCAAATAGGTTGTCTAAAGAAAAGAGAAAACCTCAAACCCATCCCCCCAATAAAGCCCATAAACAAACAAACAAGTTAAAAACTTACCCAAAAAAAACCCCCCAAAAAAAAACCAAAAAAAAACAAAGACAAAAACAAAAAACAGAAAAAAAAACCCCAAAACCCCCCACACAAACAAAAGAAAATGAAAAAAAAAAGAAAAAGAAAAGAATGGGAAAACAAAAATCCCAGGTAGTCTGTGCAGTTATGTGGTCTCGTTGTATGACACTTGTATTCAGAAGGACCAGGGTTTGAGTCACACTCTGAGCTGTGCATAGTTGAGCCCTTGGATAGGCTCTTTACTCACATTTTCTCATCATACTCGGGTGTAATATGAGTACTCGGCTGTTAACATCATTGTCTCTGACGGGAAAAAAAAAATTAATATTGCCTGACAGGTGCCATGTCTTGTCCTACATGTTGTTTCTGTTGTCTTGGGACCCCTTGAAAAATGCTTTGTGCAGGCTTAGTGAATATTCCCATGTATAAAAGCTCAAGTATTGTTGGGTTTTTGTATTTAAAAAAAGTTGTACAACACCAGCCATAATTTTCCATTAACTACTGTTACCTCCTTCACCATTATTTAACCCTCTCGTGTTCAGATTCTTTTTGCGGGAGTAGATAATTAGTTCCCTATATGGCCATGTCAATCATGTAGACATCCTTTGATGATATAAGCCTACCCTTTGATAGGTATTTAAGATGTTTTTTTTTCCCCCTTGACTTGTGACTTTTAAAAATCCTATTTACAAAAACAGGTTTATAATATATTTTCGGGACTGGAGATCACCCACAAGAAAGAGCTCCATGCCCAGCCCATTACGGCCTTGACCTTCTTCAACCCTCTCAAATATGTCATTACCGCCGCCAGGGATGGATGCAGTAAGTTTTTAAAAATTTTTTTTTGTTTTGATTCCAATCTTTTATAATAAAGGAATTGGATTCAATAATCTGATGTCGCGTTGCCAGGCAACGGCGGCCATCGTGGTTTTAAACAAAGAAAATCTGTACTTTTTATTCTTCATGCTGGCTAGAACTTTTCATATGTCTTGTGATCATAATGTGTAAAAGTCAAAACATGATCAGATTTATTATGTTTTTTTTCATCTGGATACGCTTTTATGCTCGTCGGAGAAATATTTCATAAGGGCATCTGCCATTGTTCCGATAGTTTAGAGCCAGTTACTAAGTTACCATGCGTCATTACGAGGGAAGTGACGTGATGGCTGTTGAAGCGTATTTGCGACCTCCCACCTCTCATCTGTATTATGCAGGATGAGTTAGTGCTTATTTTTATTATAAAATCTAATTACTTTTTAAACATCTTCTACCAAAGAAAATAACTTTGGTAGAAAATTTTTAAAAAGTAACTAATGCTTATAAATAAATTTAAAAAAAAAAAAAATTCCCTTTATTCATCCCCAAGGGGAAATTTGTCTTTAGGGTCTATTCCAAGGGAAGACTGGAATAACCCAGGCATTAGCCGCAGTGCAGCGCTGCAAAGCGAGCTAGGGCGAGGTGACTTGCTCAAGGCCACACAACGCAGCGGCAGGTGATCGAACTCGTTACCTTTTTGGATGCGAAGCAAAGACCGTACCGTTGAGCCACGCTGCCCCTATTATATTATGAAATCTAAATCATCCTGCATAATGTCAATTTAAAAAAAAAAAAGAAAAAAAAAAGAGCTTTATATAGCGCAATATCCACTAAATGTGCTCAAAGCGCTTTACAAGGGGTCCCTGATCAACAGCAACATTTAACATGTAGGACGGGACATGACGCCGGTTAGGCGGTATTACAATTTTTCGGACAAAGACAACGCCGTTAACGGCCAGGTACTCATTTTACACCTGAGTATGGTGAGAGAATGTGAGTAAAGAGCCCTTTCCAAGGACTCAACTATGCGGCGAGCACAAGGCTCGAACCCAGGACCTTCCGATCCAAAAGCGAATGTCATACCACTAGGCCACATAGCCTCAATGAGAGGTGAGAGGTCACAAATTCCTCCCAGTAGTCATTCTGAGCCATCAGGTGCATGGAGCCAGAGTTAATCCCAGTGTTTCACTTCGCTGCACTGAGCTGCAGATGATGCCTGGATTATGGATCATTCCCGTTTGCTTTTAGAATAAATCCTAAATAGAACTTTTTTTCCTTTGGGATGAATAAGGAGAATTTCATTTCATTTTATTGGTAAGATTTAAATATGCTTCAACAGTCGTAACGTCACTTCCTTCGTAATGACGCATGGTAACTTAGTAACTGGCTCTAAACTATCAGAACAATGGCGGACGCTCGTATGAAATATTTCTCCGATAAGCATAAAAGCGGAAAAAGAGAAAAAAAAAAAAAAGAAAAATCTGATCATGTTTTGACTTTTGTACATTCTGATCACAAGACATGAAAATTTTTAGCCAGCATGAAGAATAAAAAGTACCGATGTTCTTTGTTTAGAACCAGGATGGCCACCGTTGCTGGGTGACGTGACATCAGACTATTGAATCCAACTGTTATGTGCTTTGACGATATATATCAAGATCTTATTTCCCTTGTCGATGCCATATTTTCTCTTCCTTGATTGTCAATATCAAGTTTGTATCTTCATTTTCATCTTCTATTTCTTTTTTTAAAATTTTTTTTTATTTCAGTTAAAATCTGGGATGGCAACTGGAAAGTGAAGATGGTGTTTGTTGGTCATAACGATCAAGTGAACTTCCTGTCTATCTATCCTCATGGCCCCGCCTTCATCTCGGCATCGCTCGACTGTACGATTAGGGTGTGGAACATGGAGACGTGTGATGAAATCGATAAGTATGTCGGGTCGGTGATGGCAGAGAAAATAGAAAACGATGAACATATGACAAGTCGTCTCAAAACAATATTATGTTGGTTGGGTGATGGCAGAGAAAATAGAAAACGATGAACATATGACAAGTCGTCTCAAAACAATATTATGTTGGTTGGGTGATGGCAGAGAAAATAGAAAACGATGAACATATGACAAGTCGTCTCAAAACAATATTATGTTGGTTGGGTGATGGCAGAGAAAATAGAAAAATAAAGATGAATATGTGACGAGTCGTCTCAAAACAGTATTATGTTGGGTTGGATTTAGTGCTTAAAATTCAAGTTTAATCTTAAAACTATAAAATTTGAGTTAACCAGTTAACTGCTGTAGCCTGTGAAAACTCGTATTTAAAGATTTGGCCAGAAAACTCGTCCTTCAAAAATCGATCAATTTAAATGACCCTCGTCTTTGCAAAAACTCTCAAACCTGGGTCTTTGCAAAGTCTTCCTATAAGTCCCAAGTTTGAGAGTTTTGGCAAAGATGAGGGTTATTTAAATTGATCGATATTTGTTTCCGGAGTATGGCAGTTCACTGGTTAATATAAATGTCTATGTTAAGGTTGATGAGTTTTGTTTCTAAAACTTCAAGAAACTTAAAATACCTAATTCTGATTTTCTTGACTTTGAACTCAATTTAAAAAATAAAAAAAACCTAATTCTGATTGTCTTGACTTTGTACTCAATTTTTTTTCAAACCAAAACATTTTCTGAGGCCATTCACACAAAAAAAAAAAAAAAAAAATTTAAAAATCAATGTTTTTATATATGAATGTAATAATAATAATGAGCGCTTTATGTCGAAACCCCAAATGTAGTGGATAAGTCCAATATCAATTCAGGCAATAGCACTGCATCAGCCATATATTCTCATACGGTCATAATTCATTGTTTAAAGTTTCTTTGTTGGGAGCTTGCTTGTCTCTTACAGTGTCACATTACTCTGACAGTTGAGTTCTCATTACGGAAGAGAAGAATGTAATTAAAAACAAAAACAAAACAAAATAAAACTAAAACAAACAAACAAACGAACAAAAATTATGTAAAAAAACTGAACAAAACAAAACAAAAATAAAACAAATCCAAATTACCAAAACATTTACAATATATAAACAAAAATGCAAAGGATTTATCATAATGCATTAAATGAAGTGATCGAGGTCATCTTTAAACTGGAGAAAGC
Organism: Berghia stephanieae; assembly: GCF_034508935.2. NCBI lineage: Eukaryota > Metazoa > Mollusca > Gastropoda > Nudibranchia > Aeolidiidae > Berghia > Berghia stephanieae. The sequence continues at coordinate 58,702,142 of NC_088366.1, read as the reverse complement.
AATACCTTTGTGGTAGTGGTAAATTTTGTTAATTTTCTTTTTACTTTTTTTTCTTTTTTCTTTCTGTTTGAGAAATGTTTTTGCAAGATTTAAAATAAACAGGTTAGATTGTATTGTTGATGTTTGTAAGGATATACAATCTTAATCAATGTTCCTGTCCATTCCAGAACTGTGATCAGCGAGCCTATAGAAGGTATGGGCACCCAGATGAATTACGACATTTTCTACACACAAGCTGGTAAACACGTAGACTTGTGGAAGTTGGAACATCTTTTTCACATCCATACCAATATTGGGTAAGTTGTTATCTGTATCTGTATGGTTGGCGCTGAAGAAACCAATAGTCTGGTTGTATTTCAGCGGCGTCCTCATTGGGCGCGGGCCCATGTCAGTCGGGCCTTGAAATCGTTTAGGTGTGGTGCCATGATGACCAGTTCATCCTGCCCTTTCCAATCCGAGATAGTTCTAATGAAGGAAGAATTTCAATAAATGACAATCGCAATAGTTTATGAGAGTAATACAGCTGGGTGGGGTTCCCGACCTCCCATAGTGGGCATGGAGGTACTTGCTGCTGTGTGTTCTACCCCCCTTCTATCTGTTTTCCAAATTGCTTTCTGTCTTTGTCTTGCAATGAGATTACTTAGTTTTGTCCTGATCCTGGCCAGAGTCCTTGACTGAGAGGGAAACAGTCGAGTGTATAGTTATAGTTTGAGGAGATGAAATTTTTTTTCCTTGTAAATTATCTTTGTTATATACTGTTATTTTTTATTTTTTAACATATTATTTGTAAACATTTGAGTGTATTCCTATTAGTGGGAACTTGTGCTGATGTCTGGTTGAGACTTTTAGGTGATCTCAAACTAAGTACACTGATAGTGTGATCTTGGAATCTACATCTGTTTCCTATTTCAACCTTTCCCCTTTGTCTTACTTTTTCTTCAAGTCCTTTAATTGTACATCAAAAATGTTTTTACTATTCAATTTTCTCTCTTTTTACTGGCGCTGATATGACCTAAATGTGTTGCAAGTGTCGTAAAACCCTTTAAAAACAAAAAACAAAACAGAGTAATGGAGATGGATGATAATTTGCCTCGTAATGGTGTCAACGTTTCTACCAATAGCACAGAAATTACTCAGTCATGATGAAATTGAATTGCGCATACAAGATCTTCTAAAAGTGAGCTTTTATATAGCGCAATATCCACTAAACATGCTCAAAGTGCTTTACAATTAGTCCCTGACCAACAGCAACACGTAACATAAAGAACAAAACATGACGTTTGTTAGGCGATATTACAATTTTTTTCAGACAAAAACAACGCTGTTAATGGCAAGATACTCATTTTACACTTGAGTACAGTGAGAGAATGTAAAGAAGGAGTCTTTTCCAAGGACTCAACTATGTTCAAGCGAGGTTCAAACCCAGGACCTTCCGATCCGAAAGCGAGTGTCATACCACAAGACCATTCATCTGTTTAAACTCTTATATGTGTGCATGAACGTTTACAAATGGAAACATTAAAAAAAAATTATAAGGCTAGAAAAATGCATACAAGTTGTCTTTTTTTTTTTTTTTTGCTCGCTAATTGAAAGATATTGACAAAAATTGCATTAAAAAAAATAAAGAAGCAAACCCAAACTACTTTACATTGACAGTTAAAATCCGTTCCGATTAGACTCTGAAAACGCCTACAAATTGGATTTCCTTCATCATGATGTCTGAACCTGGGTTTGGACTTGCAATTATTTTTTCATAAAATCAGGAGTCCACCTAGAACTATAACCATTATAGAAGGAATGAAGTTGACATCACTCAGCTCTTTGTAGTTGTTTTTAGACAGCCATTTTAATGATAAGTTCTCACTAAATTTTATCTATCGGACTTAAAACATTAAAGATTACACACAGTTTTGTGTGTTGGTATGTTATATCGGGCTAGCAGATCTTGTGAGTATTTTACCTAAACACATATAATCAATACTGACCACCCATGTTTAAAATGGATCCTTTCTCTCCCCTCACCAGCTATCGAGTGAATAACATTAAGGTTACAACGCATCCGTCCCACCCTCAACGCGCTGTGCTGATGTGTAGAGATTCCAGCATACGAATAGTGTGTCCTTCTAATGGAGAAGTCCTCACCACTCTACTCATGAATGCGTCGGATGGATTAGTGGATGCTGCTTATGCTATTGCAGAAAGTAATTTGCTTTCTTTTTTTATTTTTTTATTCTCTTTTTTTTTCCCTTATTTCTTACCACAACTTGCCTTATCTCAGCTTAATTGCAAATAGTCACCATGATTATCATTGTATTAATCATCATCATCATCATCATCATCATCATCATCATCATCATCATCATCATCATCATCATCCTCATCATCATCATCATCATCATCATCATAATAATGATAATAATAATGAAAATAATAATAATATTAATAATGATAATAATAATAATAATAATAATAATAATAATAATAATAATAATAATAATAATATTGAAAATAATAATTATAATGATAATAATAAAAATGATAATAAATAATAATAATAATAATAATAATAATAATAATAATAATATAATAATAATAATAATAATAATAATAATAATAATAATAATAATAATAATAATAATAATAATAATAATAATAATAATCGTCGTTGTCGACGTCGTCATCATCATCATCATCATCATCATCATCATCATCATCATCATCATCACCATCATCATCATTATTATCATCATCATCATCATCACCATCATCATCATCATCATCATCATCATCATCATCATCATCATCATCACCATCACCATCATCATCATCATCATTACCATCATCATCATCATCATCATCATCATCATCATCATCATCATCATCATTACCATCATCATCATAATCAACATTATTATCTATCAACCACAGATGTGATATTTACAGTAGTTGGATGTGGTGACATCATCAAATCTCGGACGGACGTCAATCCCTGTCAAGTCGTATCTCGCTGGAGATGTACTGACACCAGAGGTGATGTATTAAATCTATAACATTTCATTACCGTACATGAATGTGTTTTTAATTTCTTTATCTCACCAGCAAACGTGAAGTAGGTAATATAAAATTGTTAGCTTTATCTGAATTGACTATCCAATCTGTTTTGTTCATCAATGCTGATGGTTTTCCTCGGATCCGCTAAAATTCACAATTCTGGAATCAGAGGAGGAATTTCCTCCTTTTTAAAAATTACATTTCCCCAAATCAAGTATTTATCATAGCAGTAAGTTCACAATTCCAACACACAGAACCAACACATATAAAAACAAATTCAAACCAAAAATCATCAAGGAATGGAACATTTTCCCACCAGAAATCCTAGATATTACCAACAACACAACAACAAATTTGGTCAACTATTAAACACTTATTTTTCAATACAGTAACACGATGGAGAAAGTCACCACATAAATAGTATATAATCTGCAGTGATGGGTAAATCGCCTTTTGCAGATAAAGACGTTGAATTTGAACTTAAACAAATGTACTGGCAGTGAGAGACTTGATGTGTGGTGGAACAAATAGGAGCCGTTACCCACTGTCCAGAAGTCAGCCAGAGAGAATCAATAGTTTATCATTAGGCTTAGTGCAGTAACAGTGGGTCTTAAAGGCAATCGTGCAAAATTTTCCCCCCTTTTTCACTTTTTGTCACCATCAGCACTGGTGTATATATATTTTTTTTTGGAGTGATATCAATATTCAAAATCTCAAATTTTATTTTACTCGACAACGCAAGTGTATATCATAGTCAAACGATTTTGATATATGAATAAAACCATTTTTATATGACAAATATGAATCATTAAAATATTTCATTTATTATTATAGATGTATCTGTATTTATGTTAAAAAAATTGAATGTTTATGATTTACATTGAACATTTCGCTCATGATTAAAATACATGCTTTTTTTGGATGCTTCTGATTGAATTAATTGTAACAATAATGATGTCTTTGGTCAGAAATTGTTCAAGTCAGTGAAAATCCAGCTATTCAGGAGGTTTAATAAATAATTACCGACTATATTATGATCCAATGAAAATGCACGGTTTCATCACATGTCAAAACGAAGACTTTTCATAAGATAATTTTTACACAATATTTATAGACCCAATGAATCAATGGGGCCTAAAATTAGAAGTCTTTTGATTATGTGTATAATTAGCATTGTTCGTGTACTGTGTTAGGGCTTAATGATTAAGTTAATCTATGTTATGCGCCCAGAGCCCTCCTGATGAAGGGATGTTTGGCGCACTATAAATCTATACCATTATTATTATTATTAAGTCGCATATTCATGGAGTTGAACATTTTCCGACCAAAGTAATTGATATCAGGACGAATGAAATGTCATGTTATATAATATTTTTGAATGCAATGTTTTTTTGTTTTTGTTTGTTTATTAAACATAATCCATCTTTAATCTACTTACTATTTGTCAAATAGCTTTTTATAACTTACACAGTATTGTGTGTGTATAAAGTCTAACACGCTATGCTTCACTACGGACCTGACATCACTGGTTGCATTTGGTTTCAACACTGCGTTGAGTGATTTTGTCAAATAACGTCATTTGTTATTTATGTGTTGTTTTTTTTTTACCTAGAAATGACAAGATTAATAAGAGAATAATTCAATGTTTTATCATAGTGATAAACTATATTTGCTTGCAAGATGGCAGAAAGTTTCAGATGAGATCCTTTTGGATCAAGTATTGCAATTCATCATTTTATTTTTGTATACATTATTTGACGTCAACATCTAATGGGCATATAGCAGTATAATTTGATTTATCATTAAAAGGTGAATATAAAAATAGTAATGATAATAAAGTAGATGTTTAAGTGTTAGCTCTACACGTAATCTCAAAATGAGAGGAATGAAAGATATGGTTAGGCTAAATGAAGAGGAAATATATCAGATCATAAGACAATACAACAAGATTGCTTGGTTATTGATTTAAGTGAAAATGAGCGAAGCAAGCAAAACCGTTTCTATGTCAAGTTTTTGACTGAGGTAGATTTTTATTCAAAATGCCCTTTAATAATTTCGACTTTTTTGTTTTGTTTTGGTTTTTATATTCTTCTCTTCTGGTCTGACTTTAAAGTTTATGATATGAAGATATGAAGAAGATAGCTATTACTATTACAAATTTTCAAAGCTAAAGGAGAGGAAAATGATTTGGATAAGTTTTAAAAGTCCATCTTAAAAAAAAACTCCATATCATTTTGAATAGTATGTTTTCCAATATATTGGATGTCTTTGAAATGCATGGGATAACACAAAACTGAGGCATTCGCTTTGTTGAAATAACTCTAATTAATCTAAACTATGTATTTGTATATTATGAAAGACAACATTTATATATTCCAAATATTTTATTTCATGTGAGGCATCAGTCACATGATTTGAAACTGGTTTTATTATTAATCAGCTTTATATAAACAATATCTTAAAATGCTAGCACTAATAGGATATGTATATATACGTATACAACAAACTGTTGATAATGAATGACGTGCTGTTTGACAATGTTAATTTGCACGTACTCACGTACCTCGTAAACAGCTGCATTGATTTTCTGCTGTGGTCACGTTAACAACATTAAGTATAATAAAAAAATTTGTTTACAGGCTTGCATGCATGATGTCAAATGTTGGGGCTTTAACTTGTATGAGTTGATGTGAAATAAATAAATATACTAATACAATGCATGTGATAAAATGAAATATATTATGTGTTACTTTAACAACGCATTTGATAAATAGTCCGTTTTAACACGAATGTTATGATAATTTTGTTTGAAAAACGAACAAAAAACAAAAAAAAAAACATAAAAAATAAACAAAACGATAAAAATCCTTTGAAAACCTCGACAAATCATCAAAGAAAAGACGAAAAAAAAGGCAAACAAACAAACAAAATAAATTTAAATGCAAACCGAAACTTCTTCCTCCTCCCCCCCCCCTCCCCACCCCTTCCAAAAGAAAAAGCAAAAAACAAACAGAGATATAGTTGTGATTCTTCAAAGAATTTTTTGCCATCAAATTTTGTTAGGCAATTGAGAGTTTTAAAATATTTAGGGTAGTAATTGGAAGAAAAGTTTTTTTTGTCTTTAATTTCAAAATATTTAATAGATTTAAAGCACTATCCGTAATACAAATTTAAAAATTTGATTTTGAAGACAAATGTGTTAATAAAACGGTATAAAAAAATAAACCACACCCTCCCACACCCTCACATTAACAAGAAATGAATAATAAAAAAATAAACAGACAAACAAGCAAACAAAATTCTGAAATAATAAAATAATAAAAACCCAAAATAAACAAACCCAATAAACTAACTTACAAAATTGCTCAGCAATGCAACTGATATAAAATATTATAATAGTATAAAGAAGTACTTTAAATAATGCAACATTTTGTGGAGTGACTCATTTTGCTTTTTAAATTTACTGTGCTTACTTTAATCAGGAGGGTGAGTGATTTGCATCTCAAATCTTTGTCTGATTGTCTTCACAACATTGATGTTTTGTCCTTGAGTTTGTCACTGGTATAAAGGAGGCCGGTTCACAATTTATTTCTCTTCTCTGTCTTTTTTATGCGGCTATGTGGTCTATTGGTATGGATCAGAAGGTCCTGGGTTCGAGTCCTGAGCAGTGCATGGTTGAGTTCTTGGAAAAAGCTTTTTACTCACATTCTCTCACCGTACTCAGGTGTAAAATGAGTACCTTGCTGGTGACAGCATTGTCTCTGTCTGAAAAATTGTAATATTGCCTAACAGGTGTCATGTCTTGTCCTACATGTTAAGTGTTGCTGTTGGCTAGGTACCCCTTGTAAAGCGCTTTGAGTGGATATTGTGATACACCATATAACAGCTCAAGGTTTTTGTTTTTTTTTTACTTTCTGACAAAATAGAAACTCGAAACATCTTCGTCTCTTGTTGTCATATCCTCAAACTGTACAGTCTTTATGATTTATTGTTTCACTGAATAAGTTTCAGAGTAGTGTTCTAAAATCAAACCATATTTTACTCAGTTTCAGCGGGTGGTTGGATGGGAGCATCACCCTTGAATCATATACCTATGATGTTCGCATGGGTGTACGATCCGATAGTGATGTCGTTTCTTCTTCTCTTTACTAGCCTATCCTGCTTCTTTGGTTTGTGATTGTATTTTTGACAAGGGGATATATTTTTTTCTGTAAATCTTCTGCCTGTTTGTTCTTAGTTATTTATAATTTAGCTTATGATATATTTAGGTTATGATTTTGATTGACATTTGTACTATTTTTGTTAGATTGCTTGTTTTTTTGTTTCAGCGGTCTCTCATATAACCTCAATTGTGTTGGAAGAGACCTAAAGCAACAAACAAACAAACAAAACTCAGTTTCAACTTGTGTTCTTATTTTTAATTATTCATCTATTGAAAAAAAACAATGCGTTTTACTTTTCCAGTAAAAGAAATAATTAAAAATTAAAAAGTAAAAAAATAGAGCATTTATAAATCACAATATCCATTAAATGTGCTCAAAGTGCTTTACAGGGATCAAAGCCAGCAGCAACACCTAACATGTAGGACGAGACATGACGCCTATTAGGCAATATTACTGACAGGGACAATGCTGTTAATGGCCAGGTACTCTTTTTTACACCTGAGTATGGTTAGAGAATGTGAGTAAAGAGCCTTTTTTCAAGGACTCAATTATGCACCACTTAGAGAGAGTGGAACTTGAACCTTCCGATTGGATCAGGGCAAGTGCATACTACTAGACCACCTAGCCACATAAATAACTTTAAAAAAAATAAAAATTTTGAATGAGCTTTTTATAGCGCAATATCCACTAAATGTGCTCAAAGTGCTTTACAAGGGGTTCCTGGTCAACAGCAACACTTAACATGTAGGACGGGACATGACGCCTGTTAGGCGATATTACAATTTTTTTGGACAGAGACAACGCTGTAAATGGCCAGGTACTCATTTTACACCTGAGTACGATGAGAGAAGGTGAGTGAAGAGCCTTTTCCAAGGACCCAACTATGCGCCGAGAGAGGCTCGAACCCTCCATGACCTTCCGATCTGAAAGTGGGTGTCATACCACTAGACCACAAAGCCGCACAATTCTTAACCACTTAACAACTTCATGAAAAGAAATGAAGATAGATCCATTTAATTAATTTTCAGACCAAAATGTTTCTAAATTGTTTTTTGTCCAAAGTATCGCGCTTAGAGGACGTTTAGCGGATATTGTGCTATATAAAAAAATCTCCAATTTCAAGTCCATACACACATTTTAAAATTATTTTTGTTCACTTCTCTCACAAGAGATTTGATTTTTACACAGCCTTTTCTTTCATATATCACACATGGCTTGTTGCTATTCAAGATTTGGTTCTTTCGTTAAACATACGATATCCATGATTGTTTATTCACAACAAAATGCTGTATAGGCCAAATTGCTCAAAATGATCAATTGTTTCTTTAGAAATTATGAAATTGTAAGCACTATACATAGCAGAGATCATTTCATTTTAAATAATAATAATAATAATAATAATAATAATAATAATAATAATAATAATAATAATAATAATAATAATAATAATAAGCATATTTATATAGCGCCTTTCGTCGAAACCTCAAAGCGCTTTAAAAAAAAAAAAATAAATAAAAAAAAAAATTCAACCAAGGTATCAAAACAATTAAGAGTATAAAAGGGCATCAATACATCATCAATATAAATGTCACATACAATACATTTAAAATTCAATTAAGTAAATATGTCCTGAAAAGATGTGTTTTCAGGGCTTTTTTGAAAATGTATATTGAGCTCGAGAATCTCACAGATTGAGGGAGATCATTCCAAATCGTGGGTCCGAATTTCATAAGAGACCTAAACTCTAGTATACGATGAAGAAATCTATAGATCATCCCAGTTTGATTAAAACAGCAAGTTCACTAGAATATATAAGTTTAAATTATGTTTAAAAAAAGATAAATATGTCTTTGATTGTTGAAAATATAGAGTAACAAAATTAACTATAATAAAAAGAGAAGTTTTGATGATGACAAAACCAGCTATAAATCTGGTAACAAATTTATGATTAAAAAGGCTACAACTATTACTATGTTTATGAATAACAAGAAAACGTTTCCCTCATCTCTCAATTTATTAAACAAAAAAATAAATGGGCTTACCTTTCACGGCCTTAGCGGCCAGTTTCAGAATTTTCCCCAAACTTCAGATCCACTCAACACAAAAATATATTTTTCTTACTCAAACAGAAGATTAACAAGCACATTCTATGCATAATATTGTTCAGCAAAATGAGCTCTACAACACAGTACCAAGTTTTTTTTTATGGCTATTATAAACAAATGTGACCCTTCGCCTCAAAACGGTATTAAGTCGGGTTGGTTAAGATGATGAAAATTGAATTTATAGCCAGAAATATCAGACTTGTGTTGAGTTTGTATGTTTTATTGAGGAGAATGGATACCATATTTTAGGGTGTTAATGCCAACAATTTGTATTTTTGACCAGTTTAACATTTATTTCGGCTTTTAAGCATCTGGTTCGTTCTGACATAATACCGTTTTGAGACGATGGGTCACAAATTTTCTTCAAAATTTATGAGAAACAAGAATAATCAGAAGAGAAAGTTGTTGTTTGCATCGTAACGAATTTTCCTGTAGTTGGCAAGGAGAGGGTTAAAGAATTTGTTTAGGGCTGCCCTGGGTGTATTGTCCTGATATGTTACGTGTTGCTGTTGGCCTGGGACCCTGTGCGGCTATGTGGTCTAGTGGTATGACACTCGCTTTCGGATCGGAAGGTCCTGGGTTCGAGCCTCGCTTGGCGCATAAGTTGAGTCCTTGGAAAAGACTCTTTACTCACATTATCTCACCATACTCAGGTGTAAAATGAGTACCTGACCGTTAACAGCGTTGTCTCTGTCCGAAAAATTGTAATATCGCCTAACAGGCATCATGTCTCGTCCTACATGTTAAGTGTTGCTGTTGGCCAGGGACCCCTTGTAAAGTGCTTTGAGCACATTTAGTGGATATTGCGCATTATAAAAGCTCATTTAAAGACCCTTTGTAAAGGTCGTTGAGCATGCTTTAGTGGATATTGCACTATATAATTAAAGCTCAATTTTAATCCTACTACAAAATTCATTTATGGAACACACTCGTATCATTAGACTCTCGTTGAATTTTAAAAGTAGACATATAATATTATCGTATAAAACTGTTGGTTAAAAAAAATTTATTAACGAATAGTTTTTTTTTTTTTTTAAATTTAATCTGTCTGAAAACCCACACACCACACGAGCACGTGTGCTTTGTTTTTTATTCATGAATATGACATTAACACTAAACAAGTACTAGATATAGAAAGAACTGTAAAAAGCATTCGAAATTGAATAATTATTCATTACTAAATAAATCAATAAAAATATATATACATCAATCAATCAATAAATATATAAACAAATAAATCAAGTAATAAATTAATGAATAGATAAATAAATAAATAAATAAATAAGATAAATAAATATATAAATAAATAATCAATCAAATCAATCAATAAATAAACTTTATTTATCCATGAGGAAATTGGTATTTACAAACATGAATTAAAAGAATGAATAAATACATGTTATAAATGTTGGTTTTTTCCCCGCAATTTTAGAAGGCAACATCGCAAATAATATAAAAATAAAAATAAATAAAAATGTATCTATAAAGTTAATACCAATACATATAAATAAATGATATATTTTGTAAAAGGCATGTGTATTATATATGATAAGATATAGATATTGCAAGAATGTTATTTGAATAACTGGTAACATTTGGGTGGAATCATTGAATAATACCATCTGGCTGGGTGGGGTTCCCAACCTCCCATTGTTGGCATGGAGGCACTTACTCTGTCTTCTATCCCCCTTTATCTGTTTTCCAACATGCTGTCTGTCTTTGTCTTGGATTGAGATTACTTTGTTTTGTCCAGGCCCTGGCCTGATACCCTGGCTGAGAGGGAAACAGTCTAGTTAGTTTTGTGGAGATATTTTTTCCCCCTTGTAAATCATTTCCCTGTTATGCACTGTATTATGTTTTGTTTACATAGTATATATTATAATTTGTAAACATTTGAGTGTATTCCTCTTAGTAGGGACCTGTGCTTGTGTCTGAATGAGACTTTTAATTGATCTCAAACTAAGTAAATTGATAGTGTGCTCTTGGAATCTACATCTGTTTCCTATTTGAACCAATTTCCCTTTGTCTTACCCTTTCTCGCGCGCTTTAATTTTAATTCTAGAACTTTCTACTATCCCGTTTTCTTCCTTTTTTACTTTCACTGATATAACCTAAACGTGTTGCAAGCGCCGTAAAACCCTTAAAAACATTAAATAAACATAATACAATTTGGAGAATGCAGGAATAATAAATACCACAGGGTCTAATATTAATTATAATCTAAGCAAAGTCCTGTAACCGATAACCTGACCTCATGCAGAAATGTGCAACTATCTCTTGGTGTATGAGTACGTGGTTGATCCCACTGCCTCTAATGATATCTGGGCCATGATGAAGCGTAGCGTGCAGACCAAAAGTCTCCAGCAAACGACAGGTGGCAGTGCCAGCAACAACAGGACCCTGCTTCTGGGTGGACGGAAGGACGGCTACATCTGTGTCTTCGACTGGAATACAGGAGATGTCACCTTTAAAGTCGAGGTGAGTCATCAAAATAAAAATAAATAATTTTAAAGTGTTTTTCAATTTCCTTCACTTTTTCCTTTTTATTAAAGATTTATGGATGTTTTTTTCTTTACAGATAGAAACTGCAATTACTGTCATCATTTCCGTTGTACTTTGACAAAATTGAAAATAATAAGATTAGCTTGAAAAGAATTTTACATCACTACTTCGCGTCATCAAACAGACTTGCAACTTGTCAATGAGTATGAGACTTGACAGTTTATTAAATGCTTCATCGGGGAATAAGTATTTAAACCATTCATCTAAAGATAATCACATCAGTGTATGGAAAATATTTTATGTCAACAATTATGCAACATTTTATCAAAATCTGATAATGAACAAATAAAATGTGCATATTAAAATTTTTATTTAACTTATGACACTGACACATTTGAACTCAAGTTGTCGAATACATATAACTGTATAATCATATAAACTACTCATTGGCTTATATATATGTATTTAACTCAGTGGTTTGTAAATTTATTCACAAGGTAAGTTTCTTGTGTAGTTAATGAAGAACAATAAACTCTAAGGCTGTTTTTAATAGCATGACAATCATATTAACCCTGTCTATACCACCTGCAGCAAAATCGTCACATTTGTTTTGTAGAGAGATTGTCTGAGTTTAAAAAAAAACAATTTTTCATCTGGGTAGGCCTGCCATTTTGGGAGAATACTGAAAATGGTCGGTAAGGAGAGAGTTAAAACTTATTTTTTTCTGCTAAAGGTTTTTGAAAATGTAATGTAATGTTATAATTAATTTATACAACGTGCAGAATCCAAAAAATTGCTCGAAGGCAGCCCTACATACAAAGACAAAGGGTAACACAAAACGCAAATACAATTACTTCTCAAAATCCTGCCTGAATAGGAATGTGTTCATAAGTGTCCTATGATTACTTAGCTCGGGGGCGTCTTTGATTTCTTTGTCTAATTTGTTCCATAATTTTGGGGTCCTGACGGAGAAAGATTTTTTCGACTAGAGATAGTTTTCACAAGGGGACATAAATCAAGTCTTTCGTTTTGTGATCAGAGTGACCTAGCTGGTGTATACAATTTTTAAAAAACCCAGAGATATAAAATAATAATAAAATAAAATAAAATTCCCTTTATTCATCCCCAAGGGGAAATTTGTCTTTAGGGTCTATTCCAAGGGAAGACTGGAATAACCCAGGCGCCGCAAAGTGAGCTAGGGCGAGGTGACTTGCTCAAGGCCACACAACGCAGTGGCGGGTGATTGAACTCGGTACCTTTCGGGTAGGAAGCAAAGACCGCACCACTGAGCCGCGCTGCCCCTGGCGCTATTTCATTTAGGTATTTAACACCATTGGTGGCAATATTGACCTCCACTCTCTCTTTAACAGGAGCCAAATGGATTGTGTTTCTATCTAATAATCTTTCTTTCTTTACCAATCGACCTCCCATTAGGCACACGGAAGCAAAGGGGTTTTAAACATGATCGCCAACTCCAAGTCAGATCAACTCATATCGGCCGGCATGGGTATGTATAGATTGAATGACGTTGACGTCACACGGGTCTTTGTTATTGACACGGGTCTTTGTTATTGTTTTTTGCCATCCGCGTTTATGAGTAATTCTCACTAAACTTTATTATCCAGACTATATAAGTTCATGGTTACACAGATTTGTGTGTGTTGGTCTGTTATACTTCCGGATGGTAATGTTATGAACTGTTTAGCCAAGCGCATACTATCTATAACGACCATATTATTTCAAATCCGACACCCTCTTAATTTACATTTTTTTTTGTGAATTGGCTACTTTTATTATATACTTTTGTGTTTGTTTTTTTTTGTAGTTATTTATTTTCTTTTAGCGGGTGGTTGGATGGGAGCATCACCCTTGAATCATATACCTATGATGTTCGCATGGGTGTACGATCCGATAGTGATGTCGTTTCTTCTTCTCTTTACTAGCCTATCCTGCTTCTCTGGTTTGTGATTGTATTTTTGACAGGGGATATTTTTTTTCTCTGTAAATCATCTGCCTGTTTGTTCTTGGTTATTTATAATTTAGCTTATGATATCTTTAGGTTATGATTTTGATTGACATTTGTACTATTTTTGTTAGATTGCTTGTTTTTTTTTTTGTTTCAGCGGTCTCTCATATAACCTCAATTGTGTTGGAAGAGACCTAAAGCAACAAACAAACAAACAAAAAAAAATATTTTCTTTTACTTTTTTTGTTGTTGTTGAAAATCGCATAAAATTCTCATTTGGCATTCTATAATTCATTATTATTTTGAGTATTACAGAATAGGATCATGCATAATCTGCTCTATCTATTGCTTTGTTATTGACAATTAATAACTAATCATTTCTTTTCTTCATAATTTATTTATTTTTCTCTTCCTTCCAGACAACATCATCAAAGTCTGGCGTCTCTACCCGTTCGCCCAGGAAGCCCTCGCACCCCTCATGTCGTTCTATTGCGCTCATACACCCTCCTTCATGACGACGATCAAGACCAGCTTGGGCGTGGCTTTCCAAGACCCATCCACGGCCACTTTCAGCGTGGTGTTGTACAGTCTGCCGGCAAAAAGTCAGTATTTTACTTAACTTTTATCATTTACATTAGAATTTTTATTGATTTTCAGAACATTGATTGTAATCATTTTTGCATGGATTTTTGCATGGATATTTTTTTCAAGTTAAACAAAAAATTGCTCCATGTATCAGATTTGTTTATTTTTTAGAACACGATTAATTAGTTATGATGTTCTTCTCACTGTCTTTTTCTCTCCCTCCTTCTCTCTCTCTCTCTCTCTCTCTCTCTCTCTCTCTCTCTCTCTTTTTTTTTTTCTCTCTCTCTCTCTCTCTCTCTCTTTCTCTCTCTTTCTCTCTCTCTCTCTCTCTTTCTCTCTCTCTTTCTCTCTCTCTTTCTCTCTCTCTTTCTCTCTCTCTTTCTCTCTCTCTCTTTCTCTCTCTAACTCTCTCTCTAACTCTCTCTCTCTCTCTCTCTCTCTCTCTCTCTTTCTCTCATTCTTTCTTTCTGTCTTTCTTTCTGTCTGTCTTTCTTTCTTTCTTTCTTTCTTTCTTTCTTTCTTTCTTTCTTTCTTTCTTTCTTTCTTTCTTTCTTCTTTAAAAATGAAAAAGAAATAATGGACGATAAAATGAAGACATTGTCAGTAGTCTCCCTTTCTTAGTTACCTTGATTTGGACCATCCCTTTAGCTATTCTGCTTTTATATGTCAACCAAGATATTATTTCATTTTTTCCCACCCCTTCTAGATTCTGAATTGATTCGATCCCTATTTGTAGTCCTGGCAATCTGTAGCCCACCTCTAATGGTTGTCTTCTTGGTATATATACCCAATGTTTTTCTTATGGTTGATTTTTCTTTCTTCCGGAATTCGGATTTTAAGAATTATTTCCCTTTTAAAATCCATACAGCTTATTGCAAGAATCGATGTCTCCCTTATCGCAGTCTCTTGCCTAGTTTTGAATTTTATCAAAATCTTTTTTATATGTTAAAGCGATAAATTAATTTCTAGATGTTTATTTTGTTCGTCACTGTTTTTCTATTCAAAACATCATTTCACAAATTTTGTTTTCAGGTTTTTTTAATGGTATATTTTTTAAAATAAATTTCCTTTCTTCAACCAAAAATCACACGAACCTTTTTCCTTCCAGTTTTGAAAATATGTTTTTTACCTTTGTTCCTCCTTCCCTCCTAAACACAATTATTTCTTTGATATTCTATACGGAATGAGATTAGCGGAAGAGTAGCGTCCCGAGAGACGCATGCGCACAACCAACATGACGTTCTCTCTCTAATAACTTTTCCGCCGGTGACGTCACAAACTATGGGTGACGTCCAATCAAGGGACGCTACTCTTCCACTAATCTCGTTCCCTATGATCAAGTTTATGGTCCTCTTTGAATTTTGCCATCGTATTAAATACATTCTTTAAATATGTCAGCCATTTACAAAGTTTATTGAAGTTAAATCATTCTGGTTGGTGTGCTGAAATGTTAAAATGTTACATTTTTTCCCAACCCGTATATTCATAGTTTTAGACTATTCATCACTTTTGGGAATGAGATTAGCGTCACCGGCGGAAAAGTTATAAGAGAGAGAACGCCATGTTGGTTGTGCGCATGCGTCTTTCACTTTATTCATCCAAAAAAAAATGGAAATTCGTTTACAGACGTGGCATGCATAAAAATGTATAAATATACAGTTGAGAATTTATGGCGACAATGTATAATATGTATAATGTATATGTATATGTATAAAAGCTCGTAACAAATGATTTCTTCTCAGTAACATTGAGCATGAAGAGTCAATTTGCTTCGCATCATGAATCCTGGTTTATTTTATTTTTATTACAATGCGTTTTGAATTTTCAACAACAGAAAATGACACCGACGTAAAAGGGCGTAAGTGTTCTCCCCAGCTCGGAATAATATTGTTTTGAAAATTGTATTTGCAGCAAAGTAGAAATTATCGCAAAGCAACGCACTAGAAAAAGAACGCAATTTTAGAGCTGTGTAGCTAAGCATCAATACACTCACCACCCCCCTGCTCTCCCCCCTTCCCTCATCCCAGTAATTAAGTCTTATAGTAGAAAAAAACAATCAAATTCATGGTTGGTCGAGTGTAAAACTTTACATGAATTCAAATCTTTCCTTTAAACAATACAAGATAAAGCCCCGATTTTTGACATCGTGTAAGTCTGTAAAACAAATTTGGTTTAGCAAATGTGACCCATCGTCTCAAAACGGTATTATGTCAGAATGAACCAGATGCTTAAAAGCCGAAATAAACATTTTTTTACGGCTGGAGGATGTTATGAGTATTTTAGCTAAACGCATAGCATTATTCCATTATGGAAAGTATTACACTCCGACCGCCAACGGTTTAGATTATGTCGCTTCCATCTGTATCTAGGATTATCTGCTCTTATTCTGAAGTCTGATAATAATTTGACGCAATACTCTTCAACAGTCGTAACGCCACCTCCTTCCTAATGACGCATGATAACTTAGTAACACTGGCTCTAAACTATCGGAACAATGGAGGACGCCCGTATGAAATATTTCTCCGGCGAGCATAAAAGCTTATCCAGAGGGAAAAAACCCCATAAATTTGATCATGTTTTGACTTTTACACATTCTGATCACAAGGCATATGAAAAGTTCTAGCCAGCATGACGAATATAAAGTAATGATTTTTTTTTGTTTAGAACCAAGATGGCCGCCGTTGCCGGGCGGCGTGACATCAGACTATTGAATCCAATTATGGACTAAATTTAATAACATTGTTGTAATGGACAATATTTTGCGTTAGTGTGTGGCTACGTGGTTTAGTAGTATGACTCTCGTCTTCGGGTTGGAAAGTTCAGGGGTTTGAGACCCGCTCTGAGTGACCCATAGTTGGTTGGGTCCTTGGAAAAGACTCTTTTTAGTCACATTCTCTCACTTTATTCAGGTGTAAAATGAGTATCTCGCCGTTAACATCATTGTCTAAGTCAGAAAAAGAATTGCAATGTCGCCTAACAGGCGTCATCTCTCGTCATATATTATATTGAGCGTTGCTATTGACTGCAGACCCTTTGTAAAGCGCTTTGAACACATTCGGTGGATATTGCGCTATATAAATGCGCTATTTAAAAGAAAAGAGTATTTCCATTATAACAATATGACAACAAAGTTTGATATCAGACTTGTAGCCAATTGCATGTAGAACTCGGAACTACATGTATATCATGTTATATCGGACTATCAGACTGTCGTAGTGGCATACTCAACTTCCTGATCTCCCCCACCCACTCTTTTCTTGTTATTTTTATTTTTTTCTTCTGTCACTTAAAAAAAATATAATTATAATTATATGAATTGCTTCTCAAAATCAGAATTTCATTTAGTCCAGAATTTTTAGAGTACATTTGAGTTGTAGAGTTTAATTTTAGTTGTAGAGAGGGGTCCTACTAATTGCCATCCGGTGGCCCAGGAGAGCCGTACGGAGGTCATCTAAAGCATTCTCAAGCCATCCGGAGGCCCTCAGACCTGTACGAACTTTTCCAGAAGTCTTCCGCCTTCCGAAAGATCCTCCGGCGTAATTTGAGGATCTTTCGGAAGGCGGAAGACTTCTGGAAAGGTTCGTACAGGTCTGAGGGCCTCCGGATGGCTTGAGAATGCTTTAGATGACCTCCGGACGGCTGTCATGGGCCGTCGGACGGCTCCGGAAGGCTCTCCTGGCCACCGGAGGCTCCGGACGGCAATTAATAGGACCGATAGAGAGCGCTGATGGCTTTTTTTTATTAGCTTGATATATTCCAATGTCCTCTTTGGTTAACCAGTTAACCGACGTACCCAGGAAAAACAGGTATTTAAACATTTTGCCAGAAAACTCGTTCTTCAAATATCGATCGATTTAAATTATGGCCTCTGATCTTGGAATTTTTTTAAAAAAAACAACAACCAAAAAAACCTCTCAAACCTGGGACCCTCAGGGTCTTCCTTAATGTCCCAGGTTTGAGAGTTATCGCCCAGATGAGGGTTATTTTAATCGATCGATATTTCAAGGGCGAGTTTTCTGGCCAAATTTGTAAATCATGTCTTTCCAGAGTACGCTAGTTAACTGGTTAAAGAAGTGACAAGTCAAATGCATTAGAAGTTTTAAAAAAATTATTTACTTTCATCTTAGAGTTGTATTGTCTTTTCGTTTACAAAATTTTACCATCACCCTCTTCATGCCTATACTATAATGAAATCATACTTTAAAAATGCGATTGAAATTTAAAATTTAAAATGCACATTTCTTGCCTGTTCATTTTCTCAATTCCTCATTTTATATCTAGCTCTATCTTATGTTCATTCTTATTTCCTTTTTTTAAATACCATTTTTAGTTAATTAAAAAAAAACAAATCTTCTTTTTTTTTCCTTCCCTATCTCTTGTTTCCTCCTCTTATTTGTCTTCTCTCCTTTTAATCAGTGCAGTATGCATGAATTAAAATTGTCACTGAACCAATGAAGAAAAAATCTGAGTGATACTGAAGCTAAGCAGCTATCTATAAGCTGTTGACTATAAAAAGCAGAGAACAAGCATGAATATGTCTGCTTCAAAAGAAAAGAAAAAAAAAACAACCCCCCCCCCCCTCCCCCCAAAAAAAAAAAAAAAAAAAAAAACAAAACTACAAAAAAAACAAACAAACAAACAACAAAAAAAAAAAAAAAAAAAAAAAAACCCCAACACCCCCCCCCCCCCCAACCAAACACGGAACGTTTTGGACTCAAAACATTTCTTCATCCAACCGAAATGTTCCGTGTTTGGTATTTTGTTCTGTTTTTTTTTTTGGTTTTTTTTTCAAAAGCTTTTATAGGCCAATTCATTTTTTTGTTTATTAAGAAAGATCGGATCGAAGTAAATTATTGGACATCTCGTGTATGGTCATTATATTTTTTCTTACAACAAAGGACAATGAACTATTGATTTATTTTTTTTAAATTGTAGGAGATAGATATCGTACAGGTATGAGTGTGCTATAGTATAGAATAAGACGGTGTAAATGTCATATTTATCGTATATCACTGAATTTTTATTTTATTTTTCGCATTTCGTATAGGGAATGAGATTAGCGGAAGAGTAGCGTCCCTTGATTGGACGTCACCATCGGAAAAGTTATAAGAGAGAGAGAACGTCATGTTGGTTGTGCGCATGCGTCTCTCGTCCTCGCTTCCGGTGAAAGCGGCATGAGACACTTCACCGAAAGCAAGGACGAGAGAGACGCATGCGCAAAACCATTTTGACGTTCTCTCTGTAAGGTGACGTCCAATCAAGGGACGCTACTCTTCCGCTCATCTCATTCCCTTATACGCTATGTTGAAAAAATCCGTTTTTTTTTTTTTTTTTTGGTGTGAGATCTATCTAGGCCAAAATTATAGCTCAGCAAAAATAAAGGTGCGAATATATTACATATAATATTTTATTCTGGTTGTTTGCAATATTTAGTGACGTATAGTGCTAGCTAGCAGTGTGAATTATATTTGATGAAATTTTAATCTACGAAAGCTACCTCTCATTACTACAGTCAGTGGTGGTACTTTGAATTATTATCTCGTCTATATTCTCTCACAGAACTTCAGCATATAAATTATCCATATTTATATGTTTTTGCTTTAAAAAGTTATAATGTTATGGCTCTAAACTAGTAAAGGTTTTTTTTATTATTTATCATCATCTCCTTCTACTCTGTCTTATTGTTTTTCTTCTTCTCTTCCTCCTTATTTATTTTTGTTATCATCATCATCATCATCATCATCATCTTCATCATCATCATCATCATCATCATCATCATCATCATCATCATCATCATCATCATCATCATCATCATCATCATCATCCACCATATTGAATGCTTTTAGTATAGATTTTTTATAATACAGTAGTCCATTCCATATATAGAATACTATTAAAACCCAACAGTAGCTACATCGCCTATATTCCCTTATATCTTTATATAAAGTATAACTTACCATTGATTTTATATTTGTTCTTTATAAAAAGCTTTTGCTGCCGACAACCCCCAGCTTGAGGGCTTTCATAGTGAGTAGTTAGATACGTAACTAATACTGTCTTACTCTGGCTAAACACATTTTTGGAAATTATCATTTTGGTAAGATAACTTTTACTTCACATATCGGTGGTTTAAGATGCCCCCTCCCCCCCCCCACCCCCGCCTACCCTCTCTCTCAACTTGTCAAATAGTCTTAAAGCTTGTGACTTTTCGAAGACTTTTTTTTTTGACAAATTGGGCCTTGTTCATGATTGGTCAATATTTTTTTGATAAGATTCCTAGCCAATGAAAAAGAAGAAGAAAGAAAGAAAGAAAGTAAAAGAAAGCAAAAAAAAACCAAAAAAAAAACCCCAAAAAAACAAAACAAAAAACATAAAAAACAAACAAACAAAAAAAAAATTAAATAAACCCAACGATCAAACAAAAAACAAACAAACAATAACACACCCCCCCCCTCCCCCTAAAAAACCTCAACAAAAACAATAAGAAAAAAGGAAAAGAAAATGTGTTTGGTCAGTAGACAGGAGAATAACGTGTGACGATTCTAACAACTGTTGCTGTCTACCCTCTACCCTGAACACCTCATTCCCTTCCCCTAACCCCCCTCCCTAAATATTGATCATGTTGTTGTTCTATCTATTAACCTAAAGCTCCATTGTTGGGAAAAAAAATAATAGCAAAATTGATTGACTACAACACTCGCCTGTTTTTTAAAAAAAATTTGAGCAGTTGGCTAACTCGAATTCAAGAAATCAGGAAATACACTTTAATTTAAAACTACGGAAACGGTGGCCAATGCACATGACAGGAAGTATGATTATAGCTGATTCGAAAGATTATGGTTGTTTTTTTTGTTTTTTTGTTTTTTTTTGGGGGGGGGGGAGTTAAAGAGGAAACACTTTTATAATAAAATTAATTAATAAAATTAGGAGAGGTGAAGACAATTTGAATTGAAGTACTAAGAAGACATTGAAAAAGGAAAAAAAATGGATTGAGTCAAAATTGAAGATAAAATGTCTGGGACATAGTTGTTAATGTCAGTAATATGCATTTGTAGATTGTTACATACTTATTCATAACAGTCAGTTGATGTGTTTGCCTTATTAAGCGGTATTTAAACCGCATGAACAGGAGACAGATTTTTCAGGGCTATTTTTTTTTAAAACATACAAGTATTGTCAGTTAAATTGAAATATATTTTAGATAATAAATTTTAAAAACAATATTAAAAAACAAACAAACAAAAAATACCCATTAGAATGAAAAGATCTACATTTCTCAGTATGTTTATAATATTTTCACCTCCGTTCTGAATTAATTCTCATGTCCTATCTACACTTGCAACACTCATTTTAACTTTTTGGTGTCTGTTTTGGACTGACCCTTGTTGTTAGTTCAATATGTTTCATTGGGTTTGTATATATATATGTTGTATATTCTCCTTCACTGTCATATTCTCTGTTTACCGTCAGTTTTAAGTCACAACTATATTATATATTTATTTCACAATGCTCTTGTTGACATTCTTCACTCGAATATCCTTATATCTTATCAGAGAATTTCTCCTAAGAAAATCTTCAATTTGAGTGAGATCTACCCACTCCCCCTCAAACCCCCACTCGATCTTTCTGTCTGTTTATGTTTCGATGAAATGAAATATCGTTTATGTTTTCAGTCTTCAGCAATCTTTTCCTTGCCTGATGCTGAGTGTCACAGGCTGGACTATTTCACACCCAGCTGACTAAAATCAATCTGTTAATCTTTCTCACAATAATAATCCATCTGCCCTTTAAATTTTGATGACACAATTTCTGTTTTGATGCCCCAAACAATAATAATCCATTTGGCCTTTAAATTTTGATGGCACAATTTCTGTTTTGATGCCCAAGAACACCTTATATTATAATATAGTCTTTATCTTGATACTGGATTTTACACCAATTTTTTTGAGATTCCTGTCTGATTTTCACGTACTTTCTCGTTTGGACAATGCACACGTTTATGTTTGCACACCACGTGTCTTCTACCATGTTGCTAACACAAAACAATAACTTTGACAACGAAATAATATACGAGTAAGAGAAAAGCTTTCTTCATAAGTTATTTTTTAAGTTGAAGATTAAAACAGGGTTGAGACTCATTCAGCGCCATTGTTAAATGTTTTTCAGTACTTTATGTAGTTCAGTAATTTTTTATTATTATTCTAAAGAACACAATAACTTTTACAATGAAATATACGAGTAAGAGGAAGTTATTTTTTAAGTTGAAGATTAAAGAGTTGATATTTATGCATTGTACGATGCTTTTCAGTTCTTTATGTACTCCAGTAATTTTTTTTTAAATTCTGAAGCTTTACTTAAAGTAATGGCTATTTATTTATTTATTTATTTATTTATTTATTTATTTATTTATTTATTTATTTATTTATTTATTATTATTATTATTATTATTATTATTATTATTATTATTATTATTATTACTATTATTATTATTACTATTATTATTATTATTATTATTATTATTATTATTATTATTATTATTACTATTATTATTATTACTATTATTATTATTATTATTATTATTATTATTATTATTATTATTATTATTATTATTATTATTATTATTATTATTATTATTATTTTTTTTTAATAGCAATTCATTTGCATATTTGAAATGATTTGTTCAACAATTTACAAAAAAAAAAAGGTTATGATGTAATCACTAAGTTAACAAATTTCATGCTTGTTAATTATGCATATAATTTTCCTAAGTTGAATTCGTCTCTATGTGACCAATCTCCTCAAAAGGGTATTATATTGGGTTGAACCCGTTTCTGAAAATTTACTTTTTTTTTGAGTTCTAAATCATGAAATTCTTCGTTGTGTAGATATATTATACTCCATTGAGAGGAGAGGAACGATTTTGAATATTGCCCCATAAACTACTTAAGTCTCAATAAGATGCTATTGAAAGCATTTTCAACCCCCCCCCCCCCCCCGGGGCATTATATTGAATCGAGGTGTTGGGTCACATATTCTCTCTACGTCAAATCCATTTCTCAAGAAATGATCAAGAATAGAATGAAATACAAAGAAAATAGGACTGTAATTAATGACTTCCTTTCTGATCATGATTTGATAATAATAATAATAATAATAATAATAATAATAATAATAATAATAATAATAATAATAATAATAATAATAATAATAATAATAATAATGATAGACGTCTAATAATAATGATAATGATAATAATATTAATAATAATAATAATAATAATAATAATAATAATAATAATAATAATAATAATAGTAATAATAAAAATAATAATAGTAATGATGATGATGATGATGATGATGATGATGATGATGATGATGATGATGATGATGATAATAATGATGATAATGATAATAATAATGATGATAATGATAATAATAATAATAATAATAATAATAATAATAATAATAATAATAATAATAATAATAATAGTAATAATAAAAATAATAATGGCAATGATGATGATGATAATAATAATAATAATAATAATGATAATGATAATGATAATAATAATAATAATAATAATGATAATGATAATGATAATGATAATGATAATGATAATGATAATAATAATAATGATAATAATAATGATAATGATAATAATAATGATAATGATAATGATAATGATAATGATAATGATAATGATAATAATAATAATAATAATAATAATAATAATAATAATAATAATAATACATAATAATCATTTATACCTTACCTATTCTTTACACAAACAGCTTTAGGCGCCTTTCCAGTACAGTCATCAATGCTATAAATACTGGTCATACTCAAAACATGCGTAAGATGTTCATATCAAGAAAAACAAACCATATAACGAAAACTGGTTAAAATCTATCAATTTTTTTCCTAATAAAATAAGCCTTAATAGCTATCATTTGATATGAACTTTAAATGAGGCTCTTGAGTAAAGAATTAACTAATATTATCATAACATTAACTCACTCAACCCTACCACCGACTATATCCGTAGTATACCCGGGATTACTTTTACCCCATGCCTATAATTTATTACATTTTTATGAGACAAATTATAGGCGTATTATCAAAGCTAATGCTTTTAGTTTTTGCATGTTAATGATAATTGAATAAAACTATCTATATAATAAATATGCTCATTTTTTATACATTTTGTTTTTCCAATTTTGAAAAGTAGCAAAAATCTCGAGGATTGATTGAGTGAGCTAAGATTAACCCACTTCTTTCCGATGTCGCCAGATCGTAACGACCACAAACCAGACGACGATCACATGGACCTGATCACTGGCCTGACGTCGTGTGCCCGGATGAAGCTGTACGCGTCTTGTGCAATGGACGGGACCATCCGGATATGGAACGAGGATAATATGCTGATCAGGTCAGATTCATACTTAGATCACGCCACTCCCATAGCGGGCAGGGAGGTAATTACTGTGTCTTCTATCCCCCTACATCTGTTTTCCAACTTGCTTTCTGTCTTTGTCTTGGAATGAAATTACTTGGTTTTGCCCTGGCCCTGGCTGAGAGGGAAACAGTCAAATGTATAGTTATTTTTGGGAGATGATATTTTATTCCTTGTAATCATCTCTCTGTTATACACTGTATTATGTTTTGTTTACATGTTATATATTATTTGTAAACATTTGAGTGTGTTCCTCTTAATAGGGACCTGTGCTTGTGTCTGGATGAGACATTTAGGTGATCTCAAACTAAGTACATACTTTGATAGTGTGCTCTTGGAATCTTCATCTGTTTCCTATTTGAATCAATTCCCCTTTGTCTTACCTTTTCTTGAGTGCTTTAATTGTAATTCTATAACTTTTTACTATTCCATTTTCTTCCCGTTTACTGGTGCTGATGTGACCTAATTGTGTTGCAAGCGCCGTAAAACTCTTTTTAAAAAAACATAAATAAATAGGTCACGCCATTTATTTTGAATTGAATTATGTCTATGACATCATTGAATTTTGCTGCTTTTGTTTAATATTGTCTGGGATGAAATGTTGTCAAGTTTGAAAAATTGTTAAAAAAAAAAAAAAAAAAAAAAAAAAAAAAAAAACAAAGCAAAAAAAGACGAAAAAAAACCTAAAAGGAAAAAAAAGAACAAAAAAAACAAAAACAAACAAACAAAAAAAAAAAACAAACATAAAACAAAACAAAACAACAACAACAACAAAAAAAAAAAAACCCCAACAACATAACATTAACAACAACAATATCAAAATACAATAATAATAACAGAAACAACACCAACAGCAACAACAACATCATCAGCAACAACAAAGATAGATAACTGTATTTGAAAAATATTATAGTTTATGAAAAGTTGAAGTTTTGTTTTTGTTTGTTTTGTTATTTTTTTGGAAGTTGGTGGTGGTGTGGGGAGAGCATTTAAAGAACTTTCACGTAAATAGCCGTCCAAATTTTCATCAACACGCCAGTTAATTATTAGGCTCTCATAAAAAAAAAACCAAACAAAGCAACAACAAAAAAACCCAACAAAAGACAGACAAACAAAAATAAACAAACAAACAAACAAATAAAACAAAACAGTTTGATCATTTGTTATTTTTTGTGTGCAATAAACACTAGGATCATGAAGCGTTGGACCTAGCTTGGTTATTAATAATTGAGCTTTATATAGCGCAATATCCACTAAATGTGCTCAAAGCGCTTTAAAAGGGGTCCCTGGTTCACAGCAACATTTAACATGTAGGACGGGACATGACGCCTGTTTGGCGATATTACAATTTTTAGGACAAAAGACAACACTGTTAACGGCCAGGTACTCATTTTACACCTGAGTACGGTGAGAGAATGTGACTAAAGAGCCTTTTCCAAGGACTCAACTATGCGCCGAGTGCAGGGCTCGAACCCAGGACCTACCGATCCGAAAGCGAGTGTCATACCACTAGACCACATAGCCATTACCGTAATTGACTACTGTGTTATGATAACCATTATTCATTAATTATTTTTTATTTTTCAATTACACAGACTGATCCGCATCAACACCATCCCAAACAGCCTTGCCTTCTGTAGTCACAAGGGAGACCTTCTCGTTGGTATAGGCAACCACTTGTTTTTCATCTCTCACAAGAAATGTAAGTTTGTTAATATGTGACCCTTCGTGTCGAAACGGTATTATGTCGGAATTAATTGGGCCGCGAAAAGTGACTTTAGAATTAAATTGACAGTAAATACCAATGTTTGAGCTTTTGCATTGTGAGAAATTGTCTTCAGTCTGTAACATAACAAAGCGAAACAAACCCCAAGTTTCATGTTTTTGTCAATAAATTCAATTTTTTTGCACCCAAGCCATCCCGACATAATACCGTTTAGAGACAGTGGGTCACATATATCCACATAATGTCCACACCTCTTTTGGGTCCCACATTTTCTGTTCTTTGTCTAAGGCTGTAAACCGAGTGAATTTGTTTTCGTCTCCATTCGCTTTCAGTTCGTGAACAGCAACTTTGTCATAGACGCTATACATATCTGTTCCTTATTTGAGCCAGTCCTCTTTATCTTCTTTAATCTTCAATGCCTGGCTGGGGTTCCTACCTCCCATAGCGGGCAGAGAGGTACTTGCTTTGTCTTCTATCCCCTCTTATCTGTTTTTCAATTGCTTTCTGTCTTTGTATTGGAGTGAGATTGCTTGGTTTTGTCCTGACCTTGGTCGGAGTCCTTGGCTGAGAGGGAAACAGTTGAATGTGTAGTTATAGTTTTGGGAGATGATATTTTTTTCCCTTGTAAATCATCTCTCTGTTATGTACTGTTACTCTTTTCATTTTTAACATATGATTTGTAAACATTTGAGTGTGTTCCTTGTGGTGGGGATCTGTGCTTGTGTCTGGATGAGACTTTTAGGTGATCTCAAACTAAGTACTTTGATAGTGTGCTCTTGGAATCTTCATCTCTTTCCTATTTGAACCAATTCCCCTTTGTCTTACCTTTTCTTGTGTGCTTTTTAATTGTAATTCTAGAACTTTTTACTATCCCGTTTTCTTCCTTTTTACTGGCGCTGATATGACCTTATGTGTTGCGAGCGCCGTAAAACCCTTTAAAAACAAAATAAAAACAAATAATCTTCAATGGCTTGTATTTGCAAAAAGGCCCCCACATGTCCATCACTGTAAATGTTCTATTACAGTCCAATCAAAACAGGGAACAGTCACAGATTACTTTGACGAGCGAGTTCAATCCAAAACTGTTTTGAAAGTTTCCAAGCATTCAACATTCGTTGTGTCCAGTGGCAGGACAATCCAGTCATTTATTTTTGTGGAACAAGCTGTGTTTGTGTGTGTCTGTTCTTGTAAATGGTTGGATGTATTGTATGTGCGGCTATGTGGTCTTGTGGTAGGACACTCGCTTTCAGATGGGAAGGTCCTTGGTTCGAGTCTCGCTCAGCGCATAGTTGAGTCCTTGGAGAAGGCTCTTTACTCACATTCTCTCACCGTACTCAGGTGTAAAATGAGTACCTGGCCGTTAACAGCGTTGTCTCTGTCTGAAAAAAAAACCCCTGTAATATCGCCTAACAGGCGTCATGTCCTACATGTTAAATGTTGCTGTTGACCAGGGACCCCTTGTAAAGCGCTTTGAGCACGTTTAGTGGATATTGCGCTATATAAAAGCTCAATCTATGTGTAGCCTACTTATCTGATTTGCTCTTACCTATCTTGTTTTTTCCTTGAAAAAAAATATTTAAAAATTGAGCTTTATATTGCGCAATATCCACTAAATGTGCTCAAAGCGCTTTACAAGGGGTCCCTGGTCAACAGCAACATTTAACATGTAGGACGGGACATGACGCCTGTTAGGCGATATTACAATTTTTCGGACAAAGACAACGCTGTTAACGGCCAGGTACTCATTTTACACCTGAGTAAGGTGAGAGAATGTGAGTTTAGAGCCTTTTCCAAGGACTCAACTATGTGCCGAGCATGAGGCTCGAACACAGGACCTTCCGATCCGAAAGCGAGTGTCATACCACTAGACCACATAGCGGCTGCTTTTAATATCAGATCTACAACTTTTCCTCTATATCATTTGACCTAATCGTGTCACCAGCGCCCTAAAAATACCTAAAAACAAAAAGAAAATTTCTACTGTCATTACTGCTGCAGCTACTCAGCTGGTTACTCTTAACATCTAATTCCATACTTATCATCGTTTACCTCCCATTCAGATTTGCCTCAGACTTTTTTGAGGCGACAGGCTTGTATGAAGTTTACCACAGACAAAGAGGAGGATCCTATCGACTATGATGAAAATCACCTCAATAAGATGGACAGGAACGACGTGAAAAGGCTAAAGAACTCGCATGCTTCTTTCAAGTGAGAAAATCATTGCAAAAACATCAAAAGAGGCACCCCCCCCCCCTTCAAAATAAAAACAAAACAACAAAAAGCAACCCAACTCCCCCCTCCCCCCACCCCGGCCCAAACAAAAAAAAAACAAAAAAAAAACCACAAACAAATATACAAAACAAGCAAGAAACCAACCAAAGAAAAAAAACCCCAAAAAACTCAAAACAAAAATTAAAAAAAACTAAAAAAAACCCCTCAAAAAAAACAAAACAAAACAAAAAACAAACAAATGGGTTTATTATCAGTAGTAAATTACCATGCCAGATTGAACTTCAAATTAACTCTCATATCTTAGTTTAATTCCATTACTATTGATTGTTATCTTATTTGTCGATGTAAAGTACACCATGGAAGCAATTAATTTCAACAAATATTGTTTCTAAACAGTTGTTAAATAATAAATTTTACACACCCCATAACTCTCAGTTTTTCATTTAAATGTAATTGAGTAATCCAGAGCAGACTGCAGTTCAAAAGATTTTTTCCCTTCTTGAAATACATCGACCACAGGTCAGATTTTTATAAATTACGAATTTCAATATTTTTCTCTCCATAGATGAATGATTGTGTTTATGAATAATATATTTGTTCTTTCAAATCGTCGATTGAAAATGATATGACTGGGTGGGGATCCTGATCTCCCATAGTGGGCAGGGAGATATGCTGTGATTCTTTACCCCTATACCTGTTTTCCAATTGCTTCCTGTCAATGTCTTGGAATGAGATTACTTAGATTTGTCCTGACCCCGGCCGGAGTCCTTGGCTGGGAGGAAAACAGTTGTAGTTATATAGTTGTGGTTTTGGGAGATGATATTTTTTAAAATTGTAAATCATCTTTTTTTATTTTTAACATTTGATTTGTAAACATTTGAGTTTGTTCCTCTTAGTGGGATCTTGTGCTGGTGTCTGGGTGAGACTTTTAGGTGATCTCAAACCAGGGACGGCTGGTAATAATGGGCAGGGTGGGCAAATACCAGCCTGTTTTTTTCCAGTTATAAGCTGTATTACCAGGTCCGAAATAATCTAATCTAAATTAGATAATTTCAAAAGTTACTACTTAAACTTGATACTTCGTACTGAAATCAATTTGTGTGTATTTTTGATAGATTGCGAATGACCATGCACCCCGTAATGCATAAACCAGGATACGCTCCTGTTCTTTTTATCAACCCCCCCCCCTCCCCTCCCCAACCACTCCACTCCGCCCACATCGTCATCTCATCGTCACGTCGCCTGACGGTGAACTAACTCCGATTTTTGCTGTCTGGCCTCTCTAGTACTAGGTCGGGCTAATTCAAATGAGCCCACCTTAATAACCAGTGAACACTGAATAGAGCTTTTGGCAAACGAACTTTTTCTTATTTATTGCCTTACTTGTGCTGGTACCATTGATGTAATGACTTTGGGAAGGTTCCAGTATTGAATTAAATTTATTAACTTACTAATATTATATCAATTTAGTATTAA